>NW_026101780.1:0-1454 GCF_025091365.1 Daktulosphaira vitifoliae
CAGACAAAAAAAAAAAAAAAAACACATCTTAGTAAAACCAATACCTTCTCAGCTTCGCATCGAAGCTAAAAATTCCGAGTATATTTCGAAACTATGCGCATTTAACCTACAAAAAAAAGTGAGGTAAAAATTTTTCTGATCTGAGCGCTTACCAGTGCGCGAGATTTCTTAAGAAATGTTTTTGAACATTTAAACATAGATTACATTTTAGTAGCTTTGAATTCTGTAAAATGTTGAGCCATTAAAATTAAGCCATTTTAAAGTTTTCATTTTTGTTACTAACTGTCTGACTCATCAAAATTAATAATACTCTCCATATAGATAAAAACGTGATATATAACATAAAGATAGGTAAGACTATACAATTTTTTATAATGTAAGTAGGATGAAATTGAATGATTATAAATGCACAAATTTTTATTTCGAACTTTCATCTAATATAATAGCAATACACATAAGGACCAGAACTTTCTGATCTAAAATATAATATGGTAAATAGTATAAGAGAAAAAAATTATTTACAATTACCCCCTTTGTTTAAATTTACTACACTTCATCCTATAGGTAAAAAGCTGGAAATCTTATTTTCTCAAAATAATTGCTCTTAAAGACATGAGTCATTTGATGGTGGCAAATCTGGCATTTGTTCTTTGTTAGTTTTTAGTGGCTCATGAAAATTATTTAGTTTGTTGGATTAAACCTGTAAAAATAAATAATATTCTCAACAAAAACTGTCAAATAGGATCAAGTTTAAAACTCATTGCCGTGTTATGCTTTAGCACGAATTTAATCAAGAACTGAATTACAACATGACGTGGCCTCCCAGTTAGCCGGGACCTAGAAGAGAAGTCCATTGTCCATGCTGCATTGAGTGGAAGTGGGGGAAAGAATCTGCGAATGGTTGGCAAAAATATAGAGAGTAAGGAAATGGGTTTTTGTCAATGTTTGTAACAATTGACATGTTTCCTTACTTACTGAACACTCTGTATAACTGACAATCCATAAGAAACTTTATGCAAACACAACCCATTCATTATCTCTTCTTTCTAAAAAATATTAAGCAGTAATATAAATGGTTTTTCTAAATTTTGAAATCCCTTTCCTATCTTACGTTTCAAATCACCTAACAGTAAAAGGTCCAGGACGGACATGAGCGTTCTCATGGGGTATATGGGCATATATATAACTCCCCCCTGATAAGAACAAATAAATCGTATTATTGGGGAGGGGAATATAAATATTCTTACACCTAGCTTTTGATTAAATTAATTTTTATTACCGGTACATTTATTTTCAAGAATATTTTAAATATAAAAAGAACATGAACTGAGCCGTTTTTATAAAATAATTTTTCATAGAATCCCAATAAAAAACTATTTTTCTAGTCCCTGACTTGAATAAATTGAAAACTGACAGTGATTAAAATCACTATTATAATATAGTTTGATGTAAAT
>NW_026101781.1:0-1454 GCF_025091365.1 Daktulosphaira vitifoliae
CACTTTAAAAAGTTACATGCTTAACATTAGTTATTCAGAGGCGGTTCTGGGCTCATTGGAAACATGAAGCGCAACCATCACATAAAATTAGTGTTTTCTTTTTAACTATGGCGTGCAAAAACATTATTATCATTAAAATAAACAATTTTTAGTACGCAAAACACGCATCAATTTAATTTGAATTCTGCACGAAGTAAGTGTAAAGATTTACTCTTTAAATAATAAATTAAATATCATAGACAATACCACTGAAGACTCATAGTTAATCAATTTTGCGCCTATTAAATTCGAACATTCTGATCAAAAACACAAAAAAAAGTTAAATCTCAATATTTTGGATAATGCATACATTTTGAGTCAGTCTAGGCGAAGTATACTGAAAATAGTAATCATTTGAAAACTTAAATAAAAGATACATACAATGGTTTATCATAATCGTATTCCAACCTTATTATAGCCAAGAGTATTACTGTTATTGGACCAATGAAATAATGTATGATAGTTATTAATTTTAACGGTAAAAAGACTACTGTACTTTTTTTTTTTTTAATTATTTCAAAAATCCTATTTAAATATATTTAAATGCAATGATGATTTAAAATTAATGGGTAAAAATGAATGTAATTATGTTGCTATATATCAGAGATTTATTTCTGTGACTATTCATTATCTTTATCTATCCATTTATTATCTTTTTTAATAAACACTCTCATAAGCAAAATATACATGTGTAAATGATTTTGTTGAAGAAATATCTGAAGAATTCAAATAAAAAGGACTCTGAAAATGCCAGATAATTTGCTGGCATTAATTAACGTGCTATACATGAAAAAGATCATAATGGTGTTAAATTGTTTTGCAATGATTTCGACTTCTATAGACTAAAAATTTTATTTAAGATATTTAAGTGTCATATATTTTATGATATTGTTTTTGACGTGTTAATCAAAAGTTAATGTTTTTCATGATCTCATATTTAAAGAAAATTTTTTTTCATAAAAGTAATATAATGAGCAATTTAATTTTTAAGTCATATAAAATACACATTCTCTTTATTTCTTTCTTCACATTTGATATCTTAAATGTTTTAGTCTCTTTATAATCAAAACATCCAAATTAAATCTAAGTGAAATATAACATGTTTTTGTCAATATCTAATTTAAATAATGTGATTTTAACTGAAAAATTTGACTTCTTGAGTCTTAAACTAGNGTGATTTTAACTGAAAAATTTGACTTCTTGAGTCTTAAACTAGTACATGACGTTTGGTTAAATATCAGAATAGTTTGCCATATTGTTACTCATTCTTAATAAAAGAGCGGTGTAATTCAATTTTTTAATTGAAACTTTAATTTCATTGAAAAAATAATAATCCAAATTTTATGATAAAAAATAATATCAAATACTCAGACAGTAAAAACAAAACGTGTGCGGTAATATTTAGTTCAATCGCC
>NW_026101782.1:0-1454 GCF_025091365.1 Daktulosphaira vitifoliae
TTCAATAAAATCGAGTTTGATTGGAAGTAACATTAGGATTATTTCCTGAAATTAACATATTCCGTACGTTAAGAATGTTTAGAGGTATTGGCTTGTTTTATATCCAATCCACCGCATACATGCAGTTTATAAAATAAATTTTTCAGTGCGCATTTTGGTTTATTGTACTTGTTAAAAGATAATTGAATCCATTTTTTTAAAGTATTTTTACGTACCATTACTATGCATGAAATTAGATTTTTGAAATCCAACTATTAAAAATACAATATTTAAAAAATTTTTATTAGCTCTACAGACATNAAAATTTTTATTCGCTCTACAGACATCGGATGTATGCATAATGAAATCACAACATCATATAGTTCCTCTTAATATTTAAATATTTCATAAATGAGGCAACCTATATAAGATATATTATATGTGCGATGAGGTGACACGAATGATGCAACACATGGGTGTCTAGTATACAACTGATTTATTAAACAAAAAGATACCACTGAGCTGCGGTAACAATTCCGATAAACCAGTTCAAATACATTTCACTATAAACTTTGCATCGTAATGATCTCTGGGCATGTTGTATAACAAGGTAAGATCCTGGAACGGGTGCTAATCAACATGATTGAGTGCAACCTGGCAACATAGAAAGGTTGGCGAATAGTCTATTCGGTGTAAAATCTAAAGACAACGCGACCTTCCTGTTCAGGAACTTAGCAATTCTAGCTGAAAACAGTCGGAGACATCAGAAGTACGTTCGCCTCCGTGCGACCTAGCACATTTAAAATTTTTTTTTCCTAAAAATTTCCATAACTTATTACAAAATAAACAAATTTTTTTTTCGAAAATTTAAGTATTGTTGTTTTAAAGAGTATTAATTTAACATGTATGCAATTGTACATATAACATTTTTTAGCTTCGATGCGAAGCTGAGAAGGTATTAATTTTACCATGATGTGTTTATTTTTTTTTTTTTGTGTGTGTGTCTGTTACTACTTTATTTCAGCTTCCACGGGATCGATTTCTTTTAACAATATGTCAAAAGATCACAAATTGTATCTAGTTGAAGACATTACCCTTAAAAATTTTTAAATTTTCCCTCGTTCCCGCAAATGGGGGAAATATCCAAAAAAATTACAAATTTAAAAATCGGTAAATTTTGTCATTTTTTCACTTTTTTTTCTTAAGACTTCTTATAACTTTATGAGTTCTTAATAACTTTTTCAAAAATCAACAAATCAACATATTTTTTTTTAAACTAAAACCTAAGATATTTCCTTTTCATTTGATATCATTTTTTTGAAAATTTAACTCTTAACCTGCTCATGGGGGGGGGAGAGGGATTTATAATTGCAACTTTTTTACAAAAACTAACTTTTTCAACTGAACTTTTGAAAATGTTCCGGAAATACTGCATCCTTTAAACATATGTCAAATTAAAGCTTATGTTAATTGAG
>NW_026101783.1:0-1453 GCF_025091365.1 Daktulosphaira vitifoliae
ACAAATCCTTTGATACATTTCTTGAAACAAATAAAAATGCCTATCTCATAAAAATACGTCTAATCTCAGCGGCTGCCACTGACAAAGTAAAAAATGAATCCAGCTGAAAATTTTATCATACTTCAGGGACATGTGTACCAACATTATAAAAAAAAATATTGATAATCAGACTCTCCAAACCCCCAAAATTAAAAAATTCCTGTTCTTTTCTAAACACACCTCGTAGATATTGTATATACAGTGACAAGCAAAAGTGAACAGAATTTCCAAAATTTTTGGAAAATTGGCATTTTCAAAACTAAATATAAATTCAATTTAATAAATTTTTGAATCTATATTCTAGGGATTAAAACAAAAGTTTACGCATAAAAAATAATCATGAAAAAGATAAAAGGCCTAAGAGTTTGTTTATTTAAAAATAAACACTTTTGCACCTGCTATTAAAACAGTATAAAAACGTAAAGCGGAGTGCGTGTCCTTGACTTGTTATTGTTGGGTGTCTAGAGAAAAGAGATTTTTCATTATTGATTTGTTTACATTTCTTTCTATTACAAAGAAAATATGAAACTTCTATTTTAATCAGTATGAACCGGTCTTTCGTAGTGAACAACACAAATTGTTTTGATGCTAAAATCAGGTCAATCAACCAGAAAAATGGCTCGACAGTGTGGTGTCAGCCAAGTGGCAGTGCAAAAAATAAAAAACAAAGGTTGTCCTAACGCTTCGCCCCGACTAAAAGGAAGACCTAAGTGTACTACCCCACAAAATAGGGCTAATTCTTCATATTCAAATCTTTTTGGCTGCCCAGGTCTCTCTTGGTCTTCTAAGCCAAAATTATTGCTTTTAAACCCTGCAAACCACTTTTGACACGTTCGCTCAGCTAGAGCATGGTCACCATAAACTTCAACCAAAATTCGATGACTTTCATAATATAATAAAATAATGAAGAAGAACTCCCCGCAAAAACACTTTATCCGGCACAAAACTCGACATTTCTAGTTAAATAAAAAAATCTTTGTTTACACTTCAATCGAATGATGTATACTAAAAAAGATTCCCAATGATAGAAACTTTTAAACGCATGTTTATATAAACGAAACGATGGAACAGTAAGCTAGTTACGCCATCTCTTGTAAAACTGCACAAACTAATTCCTAGACCAAATACATTTTAAAACTGTATTAATAATAAAAATAAATCATGAAATTTCATATTTTTCATTTTTTCAAAGTTTTAAAATATTTTTTTTTGTATTATAATAAATAATAAAAAATATTCTTTTAAAATAGTCTTTTTCTTAGATTTTCTTAGATCGAAAAACATTAAGTAACTTTTGAATATACTATTAATTATTGTTATAATTATTTTTTAATTATTATAATTATTGTTATTAATTATGTATAGATCATTTGAACAAATTAAAAATAACTAATATATAAACTAATTATTGAGT
>NW_026101784.1:0-1453 GCF_025091365.1 Daktulosphaira vitifoliae
GACTTTATTTAAACAGACTATTAACACATTTCACAGTATTAATAAAATATAATATATTTAAATGCATATATAATTTTATTATAAAATATTTTTTATACAAGGTTTTTAAAACTAATATTGATAATTTTTACATTGGCTTTTTTTAGTTCCTTGTATTTCTCAATTTATTAATTAAGTATTATTTAAGTTCGTTTTTTCTTTAGTAGCGTTGGACTTCCCTCAGGAGTTCTTGATAGCCATATTGATTATAGGTAGTAAATAGGAAGATTAAAAGCTTCCTAATACAACTATTAAAAAAAATAAGTTGTGCTGCTATTAAGTGTATTAAAATATTTTCATATCTCTCAATAAAAGTAATCTGGAAGAAACAAAATAGAAGAACATTAAATCTTTCCGAAAACTACCAGTTATAAAATATTTGACATAAAATTTACTAACCGACGAAATCGCTTAGGGGTTCTAAGTATCAATGTGAAACTTAATGTAACTGCTATCTATCCATTTTGAAATTCTAAAACCCTTCCCCGATACTGCCTTGTACTACTAGAGTAATACTTTTTTAAGGTGTCAAGTTTAATTTTTCAAATGGCAACATACATAATTTACTAGCTTATTTATTAGATAACAATCTAATAAAGAAAATGACTCGTTGATAACAACGTTTGGTTCAATATTTCAAAAGTTATTAATTTTCTTATAATTAGGTTGAATTAAAAATGAAACCGAGAATTGTTTAGCGATAAATAAGCGACTCCAGCGTCTCACTTTCAGTCATTATTTTCAATTGTTAATAACTTCTAAAATATTGTTTTAAAAGTTGTAATCAACTAGTAATTTGCTACATTAGATTATTATCTAATAAATAAATAAGTTAATTATGTAAAAAAAAGTGAGCGATGTGTACGTGATATCCTTGTAAGATATTAAGGATAATCATACAAAAAAAATTTCTTAGTTGAGAAATAAAGAAAAGTGTATAACTAATGGAAACCAAAAAAAAATTATGAATATTATTTATATTTTTTGATTAATTAAGTAGTTAATGATAAAAAAATTATTACTTGTATTATTTATTAAATAATTTTTTTTAAAGTGGGAATTAATGAGAAAAGAAACCCAAAAAAGGTACATTAATATAACAGAGGATATGTGTGATGGTATTTGTATCAGATTAAAAAGTGTGGATAGTTTAACAGAAGATTTTAGGGTAAGAGTAGGAGTAGAGATAGATTATGCTTTAAGCTGTCACCTATTTTCCATAGTGATAAAATGACTACGAAAATACGAGGAGAGGTACATGTTATTCGCCGTTGATATAGTGTTAATTGAAGATAATAAGAAAGAAATTAAACAAAGGTTAGAGGTAAGGAGATCAGCTCTTGAAGGAAAGAGATTAAGTATAAGAAGTAGTAAGACAGAGTATATAGAGTAAGAATTTGACAAAGAAGATTAT
>NW_026101785.1:0-1452 GCF_025091365.1 Daktulosphaira vitifoliae
ATATAATTTAAATGTAGCCTATGAATGCAAAAATAATTAAAACGGAAGTTTAATCGTATCGATGTATTGTAACAATTATAATAGGTTCAGTGGGAGCTCAGAAAAAGTGGTAACAGACACAAAAAAAATAATAATAATAAAAAAAAAAAAACACATCATAGTAAACTTAATACTTTCTCAACTTCGCATCGAAGCTAAAAATTTAAATTAAGATTATTTGTAGAAAATAATCGGTATAAAGACAAGTTTTTCTCACCTTAGAATGTTAATTTAGTATGTTAAAAAAATTATGCAAATACTGTGTTTATATTTAATATAATAAGAATATAGTATGATTAATATTAAATTGTCATAAATTAACACCTAATACTATCAAATAACATAATTTATTGAGAGTTATAATACTATTGAATAATTTGGCGTCTTTATTTTAAATCATATTATAGAACTAAGAAAAAAATCAATAATAATATATTTTACTCTTGTATTATAAAAAGTGATTTATTAAGAGTTCTACAAACTTTAAAACTTGGAGAATGGTTTTGATAAATATATCAGTTTTGTATTATTCCTTTATGAGTTAATATTTTGTTGAGTTATAGGCGATAGAGATGAGCAACTTACAAGAATTCTTATCTGTGTGTTATGACATGAGTTTCGCTAAACACTACCCAACACCTCGCTTTTTTAAAATATTTAAGTTCTGTTATCTCAAAAATTACTATAAAAAATCGTAATATTAACTTTTGAGATATATTAATTATTATCGTTCATTCAAAATATTATTTAGATAATTTTCAATTTAATAATAAAAAATCAGACGGTTTTCATTGAGCTTTCCAAAAATCCACTCTTAGAAATCATTTTTTCTTACATTGAACTTAATATTTACTAAGTTCATAAAAATACAAGTTTAAATTACAGCAATAACATAACGTCATAATGAAAATAAAAAACGGTACTTCAGTCACGGCACAATGTTGACGTATCATAGTTGGGACAAGTAGAGATGATAGCTAACAATGATTAACATCAATATCATAAAAATTACTTCGATGCAAGTCTATAGATAGTATTTAATTTTTAAAAGGAATTTTTAGATTATTTCAAAAGCAACATCAACTCCTATTTCCTTAAATATATCATGATTACAAGGTTTATAATTTATATGTATATTATATAAAAATTATGTATACAAAAATTTATTGTTGGATCTCACATGTATAAGGAAAGACGGAATTTTTTTAAATTTTTAAGTGCAATATCCTCAATTAGATACAATTTGTTAACTTTTGACGTATCATTGAAAGAAATCGTCCGGCGAAATCTGAAAAAAAGTGGCGACAGATATAAACAAAAAAAAAACACATCAAAGTAAAATTAATACCTTCTCAACTTTATATCGAAGCTAAAATAAGTAAGAGCTATATAAGAAAAATGTTTAAAACTAAT
>NW_026101786.1:0-1451 GCF_025091365.1 Daktulosphaira vitifoliae
TCATTCGCATACCTACCCGGTGCCAGTAATTTGGATTTTTAAAGATGTTTCGAAAGGAGTCCAGGCAATTTGATTATACCATTAAAAAGCTTATTAAATTTCACATAAAATAGTGTTAATTTCTAAGTGGAGAAATGCGGTCGTCGCCCACAATAAGCCGAGTTGGTACGGCGGTACTATATTATTAATTTGTAACCGTTTAGGTAAACAATATATAAAAGTGATAAGAAGTTGGTGGAACAAAAATTGGTAGCTTCACACTCATGAAGACTCAAGCATGTTTTTGCAAGTTTATAAATATTACTGTATAGGTAAGTATCAGAGAAGTCTTTAAGTCTACTAATTGTGTACCAAAAATTATCAATATCTAGTAATGACAATCATATTTTTAACATGACTACTATATATATTTTATTTTACAAAACTAGTTATAGGTTAAACTTATGTGATACAAAAATTACCAGTTTGACCATACATAACACCCTTACACTGAGATTTAAATTAAGGATACAACAATATAATTTTATATTTTCTACTAGTACAGTATTCTATTGTATTTGAATTATAGACTTTAAGTATAAATTAATATTATATAAATAAATTATTATAAGTACAAAACTATCTTATACTTATTACAATATCAGTTAATAATACAAATAATCTTTATTTACATTGCCTTTTATAATTAACAATATTTTTTATTTTTTCAATATCATTTGTAACTGTATTGTTAATATTATAATTTACTATAGAATCATTGTTTGTGATAGAACTTTCATTCTCATCACAATTACTATTTATCGGTTCTAAAATTCTTTTCCTTAAATGTCTACTAGTTAGTCTACATTTTTTATTAAACGTATTCTTTAACCAATAAGAACTAGTTGCATTAGCTTTTTTAATTATTTTTCCTGGTACCCAAATATTATCTTTAAGAAATAATATATTTTCTTGAGGTTTAATGTCTTCGCAATTTTTTGTATGCCTATCATAATAATTTTTTTGTATATATATTTTTTTAATAAACTTGTTTGAGAAACTCGTTATTAAAAATAATAATAATAAAGTGGACTGTATTTTAAATTTTCTTTGATTATAATAAATAATTAACTATAGTACAACTGATAATAAATAAATACAACACTATAAAAAATCAATACGTCGCGAAACGGTCTGGCATTTTTACCGGCGCAGCGTATAACGAGCAACTAACTGACCGATTCTACCATTATCACAAATTAGTGATGGTAAACTGCTATTTTTTTTTTAACATCTGCTATTGCTATTGCTATTTTAAAATAGCAGCTATTGCTATTTCGTAAAAACAGCTCGTAGCATAATGCTTATTATTAATTTTTAGTTATTAGCAACTAATGTTTATAGCAATTAGCAATAACACTGTAGAAATCATTATTTTCGTTAGGGCCAGGGGCTCAAGGCATTGATGGCGG
>NW_026101787.1:0-1451 GCF_025091365.1 Daktulosphaira vitifoliae
ATAATAGAAAGGTAACAAATTATTAGTTTTATCTTCAACCATAATAAAATAAGTGGGCGTAACTTAAGTTTTTATCGGCCTGTATATAATATTAATATGACGTAATAATATTTCATGCGTACTTTTAGCTTAAGTCAATTATACATGTTTACTACTAAAATAGATTTTAACGCTAAAAATTATTCATTATCTTGATTTAACATTAATATTTACGTGTATGCACGAGTATTAAATATGATAGATATAAAGGTTAGAACCCTTTTGATGAAATAATAATGTGCTAAAAATAAAATTTAAAGGAATTGATAAAAAATGTTTTTTACAAATAATACCAATAATACGTGTACGAAAAGAATGGTAATAAGAGAAAGAGTAATTTTCATTTAAAATAAGTAGTTTTAATTTTTTATTCTATTTTCTCTTTTTTTATCTCATTCGAAATTGATTTTAAAGGTGTATTTGTCATTTACAATACAAAAATATTTGTAATAAAATATAAAAGAGTTAAATAAACATCAAACTCCACAAACAAATAATTGTGGTTTGTGTCTGAAAGGACCAATTCAAAAAATTTACTCCTTTTTTTATAATTTTTAAATAGACATAAAATACATATATTCCTATATTTTATAGATGAATTAATTATGTAATTTATCTATAAAAGTTGTTTGAAAAATAGATAAAAATAATTAGTTAACAATAATAATAATAGATAAACATAATTTCAATCAAAACAATTTTTTTTAAGACTCAAAAGACACATGTATATTTTATTAAGCTAAATATTAAAATAATTTTTTTATTTGTATTGAACATTTTAGTGTGATCCTGGACTTAGTGCTTCGGTTTTGTATGATTTATTATACAATAAACCACAAAAGCTAATGTTATTGGCTGGTTGTAGTACTGTGTGTACAACAGTCGCAGAAGCGGCCAAAATGTGGAATTTAGTTGTTGTAAGTAAAAATTATTACATTACTCTAGTGAGATAATTTTTGTAGTGAATTCATATTTTTAATTAAAAAAATATTTCAGCTTTGTTATGGTGCTAGTTCGCCAGCATTGTCAGATCGAAATCGTTTTCCTACATTATTTAGAACGCATCCTTCGGCTACCGTCCATAGCCCAACCAGAATCACGTTAATGAAAAAGTTTGGATGGTATAGGATTGCAATTCTTCAACAAACTGAAGAGGTGTTCATTTCTGTAGGTTATTTAGACTTTATAATATTTATAAAAAGTATTCATTTTGAAATTATTGAAAACTTTCAGACAATGGAAGACATAGAAACACGTTGTAAACAAAATGGAATTGAAATAATTACAAGACAAAGCTTTCTAAGTGATCCCACCGATGCTGTTAAAAATTTACGAAGGCAGGATGCAAGAATCATTGTAGGACTATTTTATGTCGTGGCTGCCAGAAAAGTTCTTTGTGAAATATATAAACA
>NW_026101788.1:0-1450 GCF_025091365.1 Daktulosphaira vitifoliae
TATTCTTTTTTTGCCTCAGGAAATCTTTTTGTATTTAAATAAATAAAAAACATTATTTGATCGAGTGATACCGATTAGTATTCAATTTTAAATGAAAACTCAGAAACTTTTAACAAAATAACATAATAAACCAAAAAATTTTTTTTCAAATTTAATTTTTAATTTAAATTAAAGTACCCAGCACAGTATGGCCGTGTCATAGTTGGAATAAATATAGGTGATATTTTATAGTTATTTATATCAGAAATAGAAAAACTATTTAATGCGAATTGAGTGTTTTATTTTTAATTTTCGTTAATTATAGGTTCAATTAAATTAATTCGGGTTCTTTTGACACTTTGATAAGTATTTATTTTATTAAACTTTCTACCCTATTTTCGTGCTATTTTTAAAATATTGTGTCAGTATACATGGTGTCTTTAATTAATACTAAAATTGTTGAGTTCTAATTCATGTGAACTACTATAAAGTTTTAGTTTTTTATTCTTATATATATTTTTGTCAAATCAGTATGAACACAAGATCTACTTTTTTTTCTTTTTCTAATGCTATCAATAAATCACAGAATTTCGTATACATTTTTGATTAAAATATGTTTTATAGGTTATTGTTCTATCCGAAATAGTCCATAGAAATTATGCAAACTCAGTTTATCCATTTCTAATTAAAATTCATTAGTTCGTAATTTACTGAACTTCAGCTTTCCAAGTTCTGAACTCGTTAAGAACACTGCGCATTAACAAATTAATGTACAAACGGCGGAATCCCAAGCGGTTCATATTTTCTGTACAATTACTCATCCTCTTCAACCGATAATAGTCGGCACAATCCAATTATGAGTTTTTGAAAAAATACCCTTACAGGATTCTCGCAGTAAGTTTAAAACATAGGGGCTCTCCATCCATAAATTATATTTCATAAATGTAAAACGTCGTCAAGATCCGCTTATAATATTATAAAAAGAATTCTTTGGACCAATAGCAACTCGCCGCCGTCATTATATATTCTACTTTTTATGCAACTGCAGTTAAAATAGAAGAAATAAAATAATTATAATATATTCATTATTCGTGTTTAAACGTTTTTTTATAACGTCAGCCAAAAAAAGGTGGGGAAATCGCTTTGTTGTGTAAAATAATAAACAAGCTGAGAATGAAATGGAGGGGTTTTATTTTCTCTTTTCGCGTGCTTAAGCAAATGACGGTTGAGGAATAAATAATTATATTTACATTTATTTTCATAATACTGTATTGTGAGATTGTATGTTAAGTATTATATGTACTTTTGTGCATTTTTAATAATACCAGACACTAAGAAATTTTAAAATAAAAATTACAATACATTAGAACATAAACATAGCTATGGAGGTGTCATTAAAAAAAATTGCACACTACTGATGATTATTATACGCATTTGACAAAGAATGGAACCTGCATTCAAATTGAAAACC
>NW_026101789.1:0-1449 GCF_025091365.1 Daktulosphaira vitifoliae
TCTATCGGTTAGACGGAGACGACGGCTGCATTGTGCTGACAAGAAATGGGAGTAAGCCGAGGGTGATGTCACACCGCGACGGCGGGGACTTGTTGATTAAGACGCGTGTTTTCTTACAGCAGAAACGGCAAGCAAACACATAGCTCATTTCAGCGCATTTCAAACGAATCAGTCGATAACAAGTATTGATAATTTCAGTTCAAATTTCTTTGCGATACGCATTATAAAAAAAATAATGTAAACAAACAACCCGGCGGCAAATAACGAAGAAAGTATGAGCTTTTAGGCGAATACCGGCTGTAGCCAGCGTTGAAATCACCGAGGTCAAAAGTCATATAGATAGCTGTTGTGTAACTTGTGACAACAGAATCGATACGAAAACAATTCAATATACATCCTATAAGAGAATTTTTATACACCTGATATGTTTACACTATTTTGTACACTGACTTGCATGCGATTGTAAAATGTTAATGGACGTAAATAATGAATCAAACAGACGAAGGTTCAATCGCATAACCATATTTTTGCCTATGGACCTATTGTGTCACCTTTTTGTAAAGGTTGCATATTAGTCAGGTAATACCGTCGAGTGCAAAAACCTAATCGAAAACAGAAAATAAACCTATTCTACGTTTTGGGGTACATGTTTCATTTTTAATAATTCGTAAACGTGCGTTTTACCTGATGCTTGGTCGGGTGCTAAAGCCAATGTCAAAAATATTAGCAAAATGCTCGCACCGACCACCATCCGAGTTCTGCATGGCTGTCTTCTCCTCATGGTTGGTACGTCGTCGGTTATAAGGGCAGCAATCGCAATTGGCAAGCCCAATAACGATTTCTATTTAAAATCGATACAAACCAGTGGAATAAGATTTATCCGAATTCAATGGAGCGCATGATAACCGTCTCGCACACACTGCTATCAAAAACAACGGACAAAAGCACAGCAACACACGCACAATCAAAACAACACTTACACAGGGCACACGCGACCACGAAAACTATCAGTAAGGTCGCGACGGATAAATATTAATAATTACAGAAATGTAAAATATTACGTAGTCATGCACTATTCCGCGTGTAAATAAAATAAAAATTAAAAAAATAGTAAAATCTAAAAAAATAATTTGAAGCGGATCGGACGGCAACACGGACCACCACGCAGTACGTCGGTTTATTCAAAACTAGCCGCTAGGAGGACCGCCATCGAGCATACCGATGCCATATTCGTACGCCGCAGGACGATAACTGTGGAGGGGAGAAGTGAACGCCTGATTTGTTAGTAAGGCAATAGCAAAAAATAATTGTAAAAATATCAAATGACCTGTGTTAGATATTAATAATTATTTAAAAATTTTCTAGCGGTGTTCAGTATAATTCTTATTTAAAAACTAACAATTATAAAATAAATTTTAATTATTATCGTTGGTGGAACTGCTCTCTTCA
>NW_026101790.1:0-1449 GCF_025091365.1 Daktulosphaira vitifoliae
TCAACACGTGCGACAACAGTTAGGCGCGCGCGCTACAGGCCGGAGGTTCCCAAAATTGGCGTTGGCTTACCTGTTTATCAGCGGTGCCGTTTACACCCATTTTGCAAGCGAAAACCTTGTACAAGCGCAGAGCCACGGCAATGACGAAATTTTTCGTCTTCACGATGTTCATTCGCCACAGAATAGGTATTTTGGACACGAGGCGAGTGCCACCTTCAAACATCAAAATTTATTCTC
The DNA here is from genome assembly GCF_025091365.1 of Daktulosphaira vitifoliae. Classification (NCBI taxonomy): domain Eukaryota; kingdom Metazoa; phylum Arthropoda; class Insecta; order Hemiptera; family Phylloxeridae; genus Daktulosphaira; species Daktulosphaira vitifoliae. Next base: position 238 of record NW_026101790.1, read on the forward strand.
GTATAATGTCCGTCGAAATTTTAATGCGATCACTTAAATAAAAAAATTGTAAATTCAAAGGCAGTCCCCGAAAATTATTATATAAATAAACACGATACACACAAAAATTTACTTAACAATTTCTTCGTAATTTTAACGACCGAAAAATGAAAAAAAATTTTCATGCAAAAACAGTACGACTGCGCTGTGATAACGAACACACGATCACTATGATAAGCGACTGGAACGAAATTGAGTGAAAACTCGTACGAGAAATCGACAGCGGGTGCACGAATCGGTGACGGCCTACCATACAAGTTATTACAGCAGCTGGTGGCGGCGATGACGTCACGTGGTCGGTCACGAGGCGATTACCGACGGCCCCTAGCGTATATTGTGCGAAACATACCCTCGCATCACTACACACGTAGACTAGTGTGACCGCGTGGCAGTCGCATTCAATGTTGCACTTCCCCTGCCCTCCTGTCAATGTTTCTTCGCCTTACCCCTTCTAATAGAATACCTGTATAACCACACAACACTATTGTTGCTAAAAAATCCACAACGGCTTGAATAAAAAAAACTTGAATAGGTAGTAGTTCCAATTAATGCGAAGCATACATGACTATTGTGAAGTTATTCAACTGTGGATATCGACAATATTCTAATTTATTCGTGTAAGCAATGTATAATATTTTATCTATACATTGTTTTGTATTATGAAATAACTATTTAACTACTATGAATTTTAATCATTTTATGTTCAATACAAAATAAAGTTTAACAATAATTAAAAACTTTTCTTCGTTATATATATAGAACTAATTTATCACTTTTAACATTAACCGATATCTATTTCATACTAATACGATTTTAAAATTAAAATGATTACATAATCAATTTATAATTTTTTGAAAGAGTGAATTAAATTTATTCACGATATAATTTATGGAAATTTGTGAAGTATATTTTAATTTTGTGTGGTCAAAACTATTGACAATTATTACAACAAATATTCATGAGGCTCTTTAGATTAGTGTAGACAAAAAACCTTCGAATTTACTTAATATATCTTTAAACTATTAAATTATTAACTTATTTTAGAACTTATTAATAAAGTACAAGCGCATCCTTGCAGGAAACGATCACCCTCAATAATTATAATATAAATATATATATTTATTTATGTACCCTTTACACTTATAACATTAAAAAATAGGAATATATATATAT
>NW_026101791.1:0-1449 GCF_025091365.1 Daktulosphaira vitifoliae
ACTGATGTTGACGCTTAAAAAAGCACGTTGTGCTGGGTGTGATACAGGTGTCTGAAACAGTCCCTGTGTCACACAGCCCCCCCTGTGGGTGGTGCCCCACCACCGTCCACAGGTGGCGACCGTGCCTTGGTTCCGCTTGGACTGCGCTTCAGTTTCTCCAGTTTGACCATGCTGTTTTCGTCCACACTTAGGAACAGAGTTTGTCCTTTCGGGCCAACCTCTGTCTCATGGTGGACTTTCCAGATCGCCGTGTTCAGCCCTGGGTTTTGTTATGCCAAAATTTCCAAGATCTTTTTGGACTCTTTTGGCAGCCCTGGTATGTGAGTGACCATCCGTTTATACTTGATCGGGTTGTAGGCTTCCAAATGGAGTTCTGCACCGTCCCAAGGTTTTATCAAGTTGACATGGTCAGTGAGCCACTTAAGAGAGCTCTCTTGGGCTGCACTGATCACAAGTGCTCCATCAGTGAGTCTGGTGTCTTCAATCCTTGGTACGTCGGTTCCATCAGTACCCGACAGTATCAAGTCTCCAACACAAGACTCAATGAGTAGCCCCTGCTATGTGGTCAACTTGTTAGTGGGGTAGCCTGCGAGGACCAGAGCCACTTTTTTATCATCGGTTACCACGTCCCTGTAGGTCGGTACCCAATGAGTTTTCTTACATGGAGGTTCTTGCCCCTTGTCCTCAGGTTTTTGAGCTTCGGTTCCCTTTGACTTTTTCAAGTCATCGGTTCCCTTGTCTCCCTCCTTTGGTAGGTTCTTCTGCCCCTCCATGTTTGCTCGGCTCCTCTTCAGCTTGCGCCTCTGACTGCCGCTCAATTTCTCAGGTCTAAGTTTTAGACCTTCGATNACTCAATTTCTCAGGTCTAAGATTTAGACCTTCGATTTTGTCAGCTACTGCTCCCAGTTGATCTTGCGATTCCTGGTCTACATTTGCTGACGTTGCTGTCCCTTTGCTAGTAGACGGTTCACCAAGTGTCCCGTTGTTGAAATTGAGACCTTCAAGTTCGGCGATTCTTCTGCGAAGAGTCGCCATTTCACGATCTTGTTCCGACAGGTTGTATGTAGGATCCCTGATCGTCACAAGTTCGTTGTTTTGTGGTTTTTCTAGGTTTTTGTCCATATAGTTCCCACGAGAAGTCGAGAAATAAAGGTCCGTCACAGCAGAGCTCGATACTGTAATAAGGCTGTATACTCTATGGTGCGCCAGGTGCCATAGAGGATCCCAATGGTCACTTTACCTTTCGGCTAACTACCCTGTGACAAGTTAGCAACCCTTTCACTTGGTATGGCTGGGTTAGGGGGGCCTATTCGCTGTTAGCAAGCAGGTATGCCCAGGCCTACCGGTCCCAACTAACCAAAGTCATGACCGGCTAAGAGCTATTAAGATAATATTTATAATATGTTGGTTTCTTGGAATTCTAAAGATCCTAAATATCTAGACCCATTT
>NW_026101792.1:0-1449 GCF_025091365.1 Daktulosphaira vitifoliae
AGATATCATCTATACTTGTCCCATCTATGCCTCGTCCACACTGTGCCTCGACCCCACTGTGCTACCGTTTTTTTTTTCATACATATAAATAAATGTAATACTTATAAATTTCATTATTTATATATAATATAAAATAATAAATTATATTTAATCATTTTTTTTTATTAATTATTTATTCTTGACAATTTATTTATTTCTTTATTAAGATAAGGTAATGTACATATATGCCGTATTCCGAACGTGTTCGCCAGTTCTTATTCGAATTGTCATCATTGGACCGTTGTTCTAAGATCAGATAGCCCGAAACGCAAAATCCAGTTTGTGACAAGCGAAGTAGCGACTATATGAGCAAAGATATTGTACACGGGCCACGCTTCCGGTCAGCGAGTGAAACGGTCTATGCATGTTATGATGTATTTGTTTCTTTTCAAAGGTGACAGGATGTTTAAGTTAATGTGGCCTAAACGCCGATCTGGTAACGCGCAAGGCACTATCGGTGAAATAGTCTGATTACCTATTTTACTGTGTTGGCACCGCATGCACGTCTTTACTCATTTAACTATTTCAGCGTTCATACCTAGCCGAAAATAGCGAGCGCTGACAAACGTTGCAATGCTTTACGTCCACCATTAGCTAAACCGTGGAGCGCTTCGTAGACGGATTGGCGATATTTAGAAGGCACATACGTACGAGGCCTAACTGTCTTGACATCAACATAAATTTTTCCATCCGAAGTGTCATGGGTCTGGACTTGATGAGGAAAGAACGTTGGTTCGGTACTTTTTAACTAGTGGACGACGTCGTGCATGAATTTTTTGGGCACCAGTGACTCGTGAATGACGCTTGAGAAACTAGATAGTAAACCAGTACATTTTTGAGATTGAGTTACAGTGAACAACGGCATGGTAAAATCGCTGACTTTGATTGCTTGAATTGACTTTTTGACGGTCGAGTTAATAATTCTACAGCGTTTGACATCGATCAATAGAGCGCAAAAAGTCGGCTCCTATGATTGGCCGTGCAACGTCCGCTATTTCAAGTGTCCAAAAGAAACGTTGTTGCTAACCAAAGTCAAGTTGTAGCGTTTTGAGGCCATAAGTTTTGATCCGCGTGCCATTTGCTGCAGTGAGAACAATATCCGAGACGGTTCTTGCGTTATGATCCAATGGTAACAAGGAGGTCTTGGCTCTTGAATCGACAAGGAAACGCTTTCCAGTATGGGAGTCCGTTTTGAAAGTTCTATATGATGGGAAGGTGACGGAAATAACGGTTTCCGCCGCCGCCGTTAGTTATTTGAACCAAATGTACATGGTAGACAGCATTTGTATNTAGTTATTTGAACCAAATGTACATGGTAGACAGCATTTGTATGTCAGATTGCCGTAAATGTTATGGCAATAACACCAACTATCATTTCGTGGACGCGACTGTGAACGAGAACGAGACAAC
>NW_026101793.1:0-1449 GCF_025091365.1 Daktulosphaira vitifoliae
ATTGGAAATTACTAATATTTAATTATCATATAAAATATATGAAAAAATGATAATAAAAGTCATAAGCAAATATCAAGTTGAAGATCATTATCATAATTTATGTATTTGAAAGAGATTAGAACTCTCTCACCTGTCAATGTAAAGTTTAACTGTTTTACAATGAATTCATTGAAGAAAACATCTTGAATAACTTTAAAAAATAAATTTTGTAATTATCCTTTATCCCAAAAAAAAAATTATAATGTATATAATTTTACTAGTCAGTGTTCAAAAAATAGTGAAACAAGACAATTATTACAAACAATAAATACAGTAGAAACACTATCCTTACTGAACACTAATATAATAAATTAATTTATATTTAGTTTGATTTATTTTTGAAGTTTAAAGAAAAATATCTTATAACTACTAAAAACTAGCCAGTGACTTTTCATTAGTACAATGAATGATAATTAAATCACATCAATTATGTTCAATTAAAAAAAAAGCTACCATCTACATAAGAAACAATAGGAATCATAATCTGAATTAAGAAATAATTTCTACATCGTAGAAATACTTAATAAAATTCCAATACCTAACAACATAAACAACAAAAATTAAAAAAGAAAAACAGAAACTTTATAAAAAATCTATGATAAAATATTCATTAGCATAAAAAAAAAATTGAGCATTATGAGTTCAAGGCCTTCATAAAAACACTATAAAAACTTCGAGATAAATTTTTTTGAAAAATTATTGTACAATGTAAAGTATTTTTTTGCAATATATCACTCATATTTCATTAAAGATACAAAATACAATTTTTTTTTTATAAGTTCACATAATCTTTTTAATAAAAAATTAAATAACTATGATGGAAATTTTTCATAAAAAAAAATGTTATAATATTATCATAACGTTTTTATAATTACAGCAAGTATTTTTATGAAACTCAATTCAATTTTTTTAAATAAATTAACTAAGGACTTGACNATGAAACTCAATTCAAAATATAAGTAATTTTAAATCGAAGTTTAAAAAAATCTTAGTATTTCATATTCAATTTTTTTAAATAAATTAACTAAGGACTCGACTTAAAAAATAAGTTTTCAGCATTCATTAAACATTAATTTAATAATAAAAATCTTAAGGAATACCAACAGAGTATATTAGGCAATAACATGTTGATAACCCCTAATTAATACTTAAAAAAACATGCCAAATATTCAATTTAAATATAGATATTACTTAAATCAAACTAAAAGAAAAATGTAATAATTCACAAATATTAGAAATGTATAAATATATAGATTGTAGGACAAGATGAATGCCTTGAAGATCAAATAGACTTATAAAAACTTATGCCCAATTTCCTTAGTTCTAAATACAATTAAAAAAATAGATATATAGATATGTCACTAAGATCACAAGTAGATAAGTAATAAATTATCAAGAAAATGAAAATAA
>NW_026101794.1:0-1448 GCF_025091365.1 Daktulosphaira vitifoliae
ATCGCATGTATTCGAAATATATAATGCGCTAACATTAAATTATAACTTTACCCTCGATAGATTATGTCTATTTAAGCAGCATTAAGTTTCCTATTCTTTCAAAATACAGGCTATAATTTTTATTATTTTATTCATTTTTTCTTTCATTACAGACGATCGTGAAAATTATACTTAATCATAAGTCTGTTCCATTCACTTGGCAATCAGAGCATATATATGTGCTTATTCGTATAACATGGCGGTCGATTAGGTATTTATGTATCAAAATTCTAATAAACTATTTAAAATTACTAAAAACAGTTTGTCAAATGCAATCAAACCTAAAAAAAAACAAATGTTTACTCAGATTAGCTCGTCATTTCTATGAACTTACGCGTCATGCGAAACTATTAGACAATTATACAATGTATTTCAATTGCGTATGAGTAAATTTGGTTTAAGTGAGCATTATTTTAGAGAGAGGGCTTATTCTTAAATGGATACTATTTATTGATAAAACTATTCGTACGATAATAGTCAATCGAGTTCACCGATAGACGACGAACAAATCTACTATCATTTGCTTTATTGCATGAGCTACTTTTGACTTTTTTTAAATAAAATATCCCTAATCTTATTTGTAGCAAATTTCTAAGGGGAACGGTGGACGTAAGTGGGCTTAAACCGAAAGGAGGGAGCCCGCAAAATAAACAGTTCAGTTTATTTTTTTATCACTTTCGGCAATTGCCAAACGTATTATGTTCCCACCCTTGCCGCTTACCGGAGTATTCAGTTTTATCCCGTCCGGTCAATGGCTCGATCCTTAAAACACTTGAGCAGGTCCCGAGAGGAAAACATCTAAAGCGCAAACAATACCCTGAAATTACACAGGGATTCGTTTTTTTTATCCCGGGATAGACTTTTAAATAATTTGGCACGCACTTTAGAGTGGTCGGTATTCCCGAAACGGTGACAGCTTTATGGGTTCATTCGATACTCGTGTGTAAAAAAAAAAATCCGGTTTAAACGGCACTGCTATTTCGAGATTTAATTCCACTGGAATTGACCGTCCAAACTACACCACATACGGTTCATTTCAGTATATAAAACGGCAAATGAAAGTCCTAAAATAGCAAAGTGAAAAAGGTTAAATTATTTGTTTTGTTTTAGACCACACTTGATTTAATGTTAAGGTAAAGTGTATGAACTATTCGCCTATAAAACATAATAACTTTAATCCAACTCGCGTGGAGTATGTACAAAAATCTATATTTTTTTAATACGTTCAAATGGAAAAAAATTGAAACATTATAGAATTATTTTTAGAAAAAATCCTATGACATTAGCTTTATATAATCATACAATATAAACAACCCATTATATATCTTAGTATTAGTTTTATTAAGATGTTATTTTTTATAATTTCCGTTGATTAAGAGAACGGAAAAAGAGTCTATATTTACGATGGA
>NW_026101795.1:0-1448 GCF_025091365.1 Daktulosphaira vitifoliae
ATTTGTTATTTCGTGTTGCTCCTAACAAAGAATGGCATCAACTGAAATTATTTGGTATATTCTAAGAATTTTATTTATGAAAGGAAAAAAAGTTAAGATGTTTCGAATAGTAAATATATGTACAAACACAGAACAGAGTTCTAAACCGAGTACCAATGTTGTGAGCTATGAATTTTTTGTCATGTGACAATAATGTATTTAGTCCATTTTCTAATAAAAATTACACAAAAGCAAATGATTCTTATCAAATGTTATTATTATATTAATGCAAAAAAAAATACCAGCACAGAGGATTGCAGCGTGGTGATAGGATACTGCATAATTGAACAAGAATGATATCTGACAGTGGTTAAATTCACAATCATAAAAAACGATTCGATGCAAATTTGTAGATAGTGTTTAATTTTTAGAATGAATTGTTGGATTTTTCCAATAAAAAATAAATTCCTATTTCATTAATTATAACCTGATTACAAGTTTTATGATTTATAAGTACAATACACGAATTAATACATAATATAACAATTAAATTTATTATGAAATTGATATTTAATAATTAATTGAAGATGAATTTTATAAATTATAAAAAGTTAAAAGTAGTTGTATATTATCCTACCTCTATAGTAAACGTATATCAAGATTGAAAATATGGATTTATTAAAAACAAAGTTAACTTTCTTAATTTGATTATTCTGTAACATTATTAAGTGAATTATAACATCAGTTTTGTAGTTGAAATTATAATTAATCATAAGCCATTGATAGAATATTTTTGTGAAAAAAGCACTCCCTTCTTTTAATTTATCTAATTGGATTTACATCAAATGCTACAAAATTTCTCCCTGAAAATATTTATAATTAACACTTAAATCTTTTTATTACTTTTTTTTAAGATTGGGTTAAAAGGGGATGATTATTCCCACCCACATATATGTCTATACTGTTTGACCTAAAATATATGCATAAATAATAAGTAGAAAATTGTAATAAACGGTTATTCTTTTAACAAAAATAATATTATTTGTTTAACTTACAATATGTAACTTAATTAACAATGATTAAAGTATTATATATATTTTTAAAAATAAAGTTTAGAAAATTAACTTTTTATACAAAAGTTGATATTTTCAATTCTTTCCTGTGAAAAGTAAAGTGACTGATTTTCAAAAAATATGAAAAAACGTAAAAAAAAAATTGTTTTAATTCATTCATTTTTCAAAAAGTTATGGCAGTTTTAAGAAAAAAAAAGTTACCGAATTCAAAATTTACGATATTAAAAATCGTACCGGCTTTGGGGGAATTTTTCACATTTACAAATAACGAGGAAATGTTTTCAATTTTTGAGTGTAATATCTTCACGGATTTGTGATATTTTGATATATCGTTCAATAAAATCGGTTTAGTGAGAGCTGAGAACAATAGATTACAGACACAAAAAAAAAAAAAAA
>NW_026101796.1:0-1448 GCF_025091365.1 Daktulosphaira vitifoliae
CTTGCTGTCCACCTCCCTTTGTCCGAGGTGGTTACCCTTTCTTGCCACTCATCCAGTATCTCTTCTCTGTACCATTCATACTCCTCAGGTCTAGTTTTCCTTCTCTGCTCAAGTCTCGCGTGCAAGTCCAGCGGGATCTGCCCAGCGATAAGCTGTAAGGACATGGTTGACGTGGTCCTATACGCCTTTGTTATCGCTAGCAGAGCTCTCCTTTGTGTCGATTCCAGCTTCTCTCTTGTTCTTCGTTCTCTGATGTGGTCCGCCCAAAATTGTACCCCATACATCACTTTTTGTATGAACACGGCCTTGTAGATTAGTTCTGCATTCCTCTGGCTGCTTCCCCAATCTACTCCTGAGGACGCCTTAAGCCTGCTGTACAGCTCTTCTGCTGTGTCTATTAGTTGCAACACATGTGGATTGAATTTCATTCCCTCCGCCATGTGCAGCCCCAGATATTTCAACTGTCTTACTGTGCTAATCCTTGTTTCACCCATTCCTATCGTGAAACCTGTCCATAGTGTTCCTTTCAGCATCATGGCATGTCACTTCTGTTGCGAGAAGGTTAATCCAAACCTCCTTGCCCAATCCGGTAGTGTCCGCAATGCTTCTTCCGTTCTGAATATTATCTCTCTCTTGGAGTTTCCTGCTGTTAATACTGCTACATCGTCCGCGTACAGTATTTTCTTGACGTACTCAGGATCCTCCCCTGTAAGGATCGAGTTCGCTGCTATTTTCCACATATATGGTCCGTAGTTTGATCCCTGTGGGCATCCCTTGCTAAGCGTCACCGTTGCCGATACGCCTCCTTCGATTAGTGTAGCTGTTCTATTTGTTAGGTAGCTTCTGGCTAAGTCCCTTGATGTTCTCGAAGCTCCTAACGCCTCCATCTCTTCCCTGAGAGGAGTCCATGCTACATTATCAAACGCACCTGTTATGTCCAGGAACGTTCCCATAACATATTTTTCAGCTCTTCTTTTCACCCAGTCGATCAACTGACCTACGGCAGTCTCTGTTGATCTTCCGGTCGTGAATCCATGTTGGTCTCGATGTAGATTAGTCTCTATTTCGTTATTTAATCTTGTGACTATCAGATGTTCAATTGCTTTTGCTGTCACAGGTAGTAAGCTGACCGGCCTGAATGACTTGATCTTTGTGGTGTCAAGTCCCTTGCCTTTCTTTATCATCACTACCCTTGCTGTTCTCCAGATTCTTGGGAATTGCCCCGTACTCAGGACATCCTCCGCCAGCTCTTTAAGCCAATACTTTACAGCCGGCCATGCTTTCCTAAGCATTCTGGCCGTTATTCCATCCTCTCCGGGAGCCTTCTTCTGGCTCATCCTCCAAATGGCTTTCATCACCATATCCTCCGTGACTTCGTAGTGTTCTCGTTCTCCTGGGGTGTGTTCCTCCATTTCTTCGTTGTTTACGTTCTCTGTGGGAATAAGTTT
>NW_026101797.1:0-1448 GCF_025091365.1 Daktulosphaira vitifoliae
TTATTGGTAATTTAATACTTTTAGTGAAACCATGCTACTAATTTAAAAAAATACATTGAAGAAACGTATGAAGAATGAGGAATTTATTAAAAAATGTAATGAGTTGAAACTTAAAAGTTCGTGTTCTAATAACCAAAAGTAAATTGATGTTATGTTCAAGTCCAATGAAATAAAAATAACTAAGACAAAAAAATATTTAATTGATAATTGTGTGGAATTTGTTATTGTTAATGGACGCCCTTATAATATCTTAAATGACAGTGGATTTAAAAAAATAATAGATACTATTTTAACTTCCTAGTTAAATATATTCTTGATAACTTATAAAATTATACATTAATTAGNATAATAGATACTATTTTAACTTCCTAGTTAAATATATTCTTGATAACTTATAAAATTATACATTAATTAGGAGGCGTGTTGAAAACAATTTTATTCAAAGGACTATAATGAATGAAATTAAAATAAAATGGTGTCATTAAAAGTCGATGTTGCTACCAAGTGTAATAAGAGTTTTTTAGATATTAATTTACAATACATAAAAAATCAAAAATTCAATGTTTAAGGACTACTGGTTTGGTGAAATTAAGATTATTATTATTTTATAAAATAAATGTTATGGATAATTTATTCAAAATTAATTCTGAAATTTATGTTTATACCTCTTATTCTTTATAACGATTAGTCAAATGAAAAATTTATCAATATTAGATTTTAACTTGTTTTGCAATTTGACTTTTAAATATTTTTGTTGCATGTGTCTGGGACTTTGTGACAGACAAATTTACACATTATAACTTTCATTTACACATGAGTTAAAAATGGATGCGAATGAATGTCTCCTTAGCCATAAATTGATGGTGGAGACGACAAAAAAAAGTTAATATGTACAATAAGTATGTTGTTTTATTAATGTAAAAATTAGAATAAATACTTTTATTCATAATACAAAAAGTCCTTATGCATCAAATTTGGTAAAAATTAAAATATTTTATTGTAATATATTTATACAATATTATAACTCTTTAACTATGATATTTTAAAGAAATTCTTGTGCCATAGCAAAAGGTGACCCACCTATTAGTTTTATAATAATCACCTTACAGCAACCAATATTTTACAACGTACTGTAAAGACATTTGAATCATTTACTGCTATTTGTTGAGACTTTTTCTAATTGGGCTATAATTTTTATGATTTTAAGTAAATTTTAAACTGGATGGAACCTTTATTTTTGGGAATCGGAAATTTTATTTTTAAGAACCCGAACCGAACCGGTACCTATAAAAAAACATGGTTCCAGTTCCTGATGCTGATATTATGTCAAATGTTCTGGTTATATTCTTTTCTAGATATATATTAATATCAAAATTAAATATATTGTTTTATATCAGTTAAGCAAAATAACGATAGTATTGACGAGGGAGTAAGACACAGGTTTAAGA
>NW_026101798.1:0-1447 GCF_025091365.1 Daktulosphaira vitifoliae
CCATCGCCTGTTGTTAGTACTAAGCCTGTGCTGCTTATAAAAATACTAAAATTTTGTCCCGCACCCACTCTATAAAAATTATAATTTACAATATTTTATTCATTATTATATCATTATTTTTGCTAATAATAAGCTATTAACACGAATATAATGTAAATGCATGTAAATTGTAAACCAATAATATACCATTACTTAGTGTATATTATATTAATTTGACAAAAAATGTTGCTGTTTTGTAACTAATGGATCAAGATTTTCTCACTATTTTTTCTATCGTTGAATAATATTTAATACATTTAGAATGTAAGGCGTATATGTAACATTTTTTTCTAAATTTTTATTACTAGATATTTTATTTTTCAATTTAATTGAACATTTATTCTAAATGTTTTAAATGTCAGCCTTTTAATTTAAATTGTACTGTAACTACGTCAGTTAAAATATAATTATGTACAAATTTATTTATCATATGTTTTGCAACATGTCATTACTATATTTACTTTTATTGATAAATTAAATGTTATTTGTAATTATATTTATGATATTATTTAAGAAATGTTAATGAGTATTTTTTTCCTATTGAAAAATAAATATTTTACTGAGTTATATGCTTGTCTAATAGCGATGCGACACACTGAGGATCGTTTTTCCAGGTGTTTTCTTCTCCATGACCTAATTGACCATGTTTATCTTCACCCCATGTAAAAACTAAACAGTCTAAAAAGAACTACATTATTCACGTCTAAATCTTATTTGTAGTAATTTTATCTTCAAAAGTATCTACAATTGTATTACGTACCATTAGTAAGCGCAACGAAATGCGTTTGACTGACAACAAGTTGAACAATTTTTACACGAAATGGCAAGTTTATCGGTTGTATACTTATAGGCATTGAAAACTGATAAACAACCGACCTTAAACCCATCCAGATAATACATAAATCTTTGTTTTTCAAAAATTGAAATTTAAAAAAATGGTTTTCACATCGTTACCGGTATTGTAAATCACTTTTAAACGATTGTAATTCATTGTCATTGACTGCCCAAGACGATTCGTTGTCCGACTGTAAAAAAATCGGAACTATTGTCACTAAATTATTAGCATCTGGTCTTCGAAGAGGATCTTTTTGCAATAAATCGCTAATTAATTTTCTCAAGTTAGATGAGTAGCATGGCGGTATAGGTGTAAAGTCTTCCTGATTTAAAAAAACAAATTTTTATATAGCAATAGTAAACTAAAGGTATAAAATGAATTACTTTTGTAATTATATGAATTAAAGCTGGAAGATTTGAGGCATCAAAAGTACGTTGTAAGGTTGTCATTTCATACAAAATACAACCCAGTGCCCAAATATCTGACTTTTGATTATACTGTTTACCTTCACACTTACAAATAATAGCCAATAAAAAATAAATATATTTTTTAAAGTACTTACTTAATATAAAA
>NW_026101799.1:0-1447 GCF_025091365.1 Daktulosphaira vitifoliae
GAAATGTGGGAAACCTCCAAAAAAAAAAAATTACAAATATAAAATTCGCTAATTTTCGACATTTTATCGATTTTTTTTACTTCAAAATGCCATAAAATTTTTTTTTCAAATATGAACTAATCAATATGATTTTTTTTTTGTAGATGATAGATGAACTTTTTTAAAGTCAATATAAAATCCGAAATGTTTTTTTTCCATAAAAAGTATATTACATTAGCTTTAATTTAAGATATAGATAAAAGTGTCAGACTTTCCGGAATACTTTCAAAAGTTAAGTTGAAAAAGTTCTACTTTCTTTAAGCATTTTTCAGATTTGAACCCCCCGGTATATAGAGAAATGATCTGATTAAGAAAAAAAAATTACCTTCTCAGCTTCGCATCGAAGCTAAAATCAGTAATTTTTATCGTTTTTTATTAAAACTGTCATAATTATTTAAAAGTTATCAAATTTACATAATGTTTTTTATAGATACCTTATATTTACCTTTCATTTAATGTATTTTTTGTGTAAAACTGACTCTTCACTTGACCACATTGGATATTAAAAATACATTTAAAGTTAACATTTAAAAAAGTTCTAGAAATACTATGTCCTTTAAACATATGTTAAAATAAAGCTTACATTATGTACTAAAAGTTAAAAAAAAATTTGTCCCGGTGACCTATCTTCTATATGCTAATGACAGTCAAAAATGAACAAAAAATATGAGTTAATTTTGATTTTTAGAATAATCCACCAATTTCATAAATTTAACACTATCTACAGATTTGCAACGAAGCGTTTCTTTTGATAGTGATTTTAATCACTATCAGATATTATCTATACTTGTCCCAAATATATCACGACCTCGTTTTTTTTTATAAATTAATAGGATGATGATTAAAACTATTATATTTTAATTATTTTTCTAACACTTAGATACTTTGTTACACTATTTTCCGTGTTTTTACCTAATCATAAATTTTTCAAACTCGCTCCGTATATTCTTTATACATAATTTGGCAAAATTTTTATGTTAACTAGATGAAGAAATTCTTACTAAAGACATTAGTGGGCATATTGTGTTACTAAATGTCAAAACTAATAATAAATCAATTTTAGCATACAATACAATGCAGGTAAAGTTATATATTTTTAATTTTCACAATAGAATACTAATTAAAACATTGTATTTTTATTTTTTAGAATGTCCGATTTTGTTATGATTATAATTTATCAGCTGACAAAAAATACCTTTTGGTAGCTTACAACTATACAAAAGTAATAAAAGCTGTACATACATATTTTAATAAAATTAACATTTATTGACTTATTTTATCGTAGATTTTTAAATATTCATATACAGCGTTCTACGATGTGATTAACATAAAAAATGGGTAAATTATAAAAATATATATATATATTTAAAATATTTTAAGCATATAATATTTTAAATATTGCCATTTA
>NW_026101800.1:0-1447 GCF_025091365.1 Daktulosphaira vitifoliae
ATTAAATAAACTTTTATTTAAGATATATATAAAAATGTCAGTATTTCCGGAACATTTTCAAAATTTAAGTTGAAAAAGTTATCAATTTTAATCCTACTCTATGGCCAGGTAAAGGGTCATATTTATTAAAAAAATATACCAGATGATAGGTAAAGTCATTATACATTTATAAAAAAAATTATATTGATTTAGTCTTTTTTGAAAAAGTTTTAGCAGTTTTAATTTTAGTAATTAGTAATTTTTTGGAGATTTTCTCCCTTTATGGGGAACGAGGAAAATTTTTTCAATTTTTGAGAGTAATGGCTTTGAATAGTTACGATTTGTGATCTTTTGACGTATCATTGTAAGAAATCAGTTTGGTGAGAGCTGAAAAAAAGTGGTAATAGACACAAAAAAAAAAATAATAAAACACATCATAGTAAAATGATTTATAAATAAAATTTAGCTTTGCATCGAAGCTAAATTCTAGACTAAAAGAATTTGAAGGTATGGTAGAAATCTATGATATTTTCGATTTTGCACATCAAATTGCTTTGAGTATCATAAAAATTGAAGAAAATTATATTATTAATTCACTGAAATTAGTTCTCTTTGTACATTAATATTTACGGGTGTTGTTAATATTTGATAGTGTTGGATTTAAGTGAGACACGGATGTGGTTGGTTTTATCACTAGTCACTTCCATGTAACTTCAAACTTCTATTGATATTTGGTTAATTACGATTCTTATTTTATAAAAGGCTAATCTCCATTAGTCTTCTTGACAGTGTTACTTTTGTAATTGATGATCAAATTATTAAGATAAAGGTGAAAATCCCATGACTTTATAAAAAGTTTTTGACAAATAATAAAAATGAAAAATTTAAACAAAATAATTTTGAACATATTACAAAAATGTATGATCTTTTCGACGTTGCACATTAAAATGCTTCGTGTAGCATAAAAATTAAAGAAGAAAACTAATTTTTACTAAAACAAAAGAAAAAAGTACATGTGAGCTCCATGATAGTTGATAAATCATTTACACTCTAGAAGAAAGAAGAAAAATTAGTTTAGTAAAAACAGAGAATACACTTTACCATTTTTTAAGTACTGATTCAATACCAACATGTAAAATATTAAGTTATATTTTAAAATGGGCTTTACATTTATTAATTAATTATCTATAAATGTAGAACTTTATACTAGTTTTGGATATATCTTCTAATAAGTTTTATCATTTTAAGTAATGGAGCACGGTTGTTCATTGATTAAAATTATATCTTTTTTGGTTTTGTGATTNCGGTTGTTCATTGATTAAAATTATATCTTTTTTGGTTTTGTGATTTTTGGTATTTTTAAAGTAATTTTATCTTTTGTACTTTGAGCCTATTTATAATATGATATAAAATACGTCTGCTAAAAATTATTTCCCCTCTGAAAACTTAAATGCGAATTCAGAACTTG
>NW_026101801.1:0-1446 GCF_025091365.1 Daktulosphaira vitifoliae
TACAATATCTGTAAGATTTACCGGTTGAAACGCGACCTTGGAAAAATCGGTAATCAACAAGTATCGGCGACTACAGTGATATTCATAGGTAGGCCGTTGCAGTGATTAGTTCAAGTTAGAAAAATTCAGTAGATTGGTATCAACATTTTCGTTATTTCGGTCTTTAGCTTAATTGTATGTTGTCGATGGCAATTTCATCTTATGTTTTAGACAAAACAGATCGTCACCTAGTCGAATTTGTAAAAAAAATACCGTCGGATCGTGTGATGTAGGATAGGTGCGAGGAAACCGAACGCGGCGAGGGGTATGTGGTTATGATAATAAGGATGTAAAAGGAGAGGAAGAATCTCAAGTCGACGGAATTGAAAATGGCACGATATTAAGTGGCCCCGAGTTCGAGCGAGTGTCATCCCCCCCTAAATTCCTCTCCTCATGGTAAGGTCCGCCACTGCCGATGCCGCCTCCGTCCCCGGGGGCCAACCCATAAACCGCCCGGCGCGAGCGGCTATATAGTGTTTGGGCAGTGCGCTTGGGTACTCTTGGAAATTTTTGAACAGTCGCGGACTCGCGTGTTTATGCGCAACCCGGCAACGTCGCAGTCGTGTGCACGCCGCGATCGATTGGTACCGGTAACGGTATTTCTACTATTTCTCCTCTACACAATCTGCGGTTATGACGGCACATGCACACACACGGCTGCCGGGATTGCATTACACGTTACTGCATTAGTATTATATTAAAATAATTATCTCAATCACATTTATTGGGTAATCGATTTAATAACCATCGAACAAAATAATTATTTGACACTCATGTGGCCCGCAAACGAACGTCACTATCGTCCACATTACAAGGCGTTACGCCTGTTCTCTGTATTATAAATATATATTCTATTTCGTTGGCGACATACCCAAACTAAATGACTGCAAATGGAATAACGTAAAAGAGTGTAGACATATTTTAGGAATTCGAAATAGAAATTAAACAAACGAATAGTAATATACTAATGGAAATGTTAATAATTAAAAAAATATATATTTTGTACAAATTATTCAAAACTAGTATTTATTAATGTCTTTCATTGTGTGATTAATATTTACAACTTATTCGAAAAATATAATTTGAAATTTAAAGAGATCCACTGAATAAATATTATTCAATGATTTTAAATTATTAATTTACTCAAGAAAGCGTTTTACGATTTTATAGTGAACTTCTGTTATTTACAAAATAAACCTTTTTTTATACAGAACAAATAACCTATTTACTAAATGTGACAATGTAGGCCATCGTGGCAATGCAGCAAATCATTATATACTTTTAGTACACTTTAAACAATAATAACGAAAAATATTATTCAAAGCAAAACATACTATTAATAAAATGATTAAACTTCCCAAATATGTACGATTAAAAAAAAAAAAAAAAATATAGGTAAAATTAAAA
>NW_026101802.1:0-1445 GCF_025091365.1 Daktulosphaira vitifoliae
ATTCACTAGCGATAAAAATCTTGAGTGGTAAAATCACATATTAATTTATACTCTAAGTCTATACACAGAGTTATTTTTATTTTTTGTATAAAAAATAATAAACAAGATTAAAATTGTCATAGACAAAATTGTATCGTTACTCTTAGTGAATTATATATTTAAAATTATAATAAATAATTACGACATTATGAAAAAAGTATTTTATCAGAATTTCATGTTATTTAATAATATTTTATCAAAAGTAATTTTTTGCTTTAATATTATATATATAATATAACTTCTTAATCGATAAAACATTGAGGCGATAATAGAATTAAACCATTGATACCCAGACATTAGTTTTAACCGTTTACTAGAAAAAGTTTTTTTATTGCTTGTTTAAAAATTAAGCTGCATTTGACAAGAATGCAAACTTAATTATTTTAATTGTTCAAAAGTTTGGTACAAGTATCCAAGACAAATTACAGTAGTGTTATTACAATCTGTACTGAACATACCTATCGTGGTAATTTTATATTAGACTAATTCAATTGTGTGATCATATAATTTATCTGTGCATATTACATATCACGCACCGTACATGTATCTCATATGTATTACAATCGTACTCAAATTGAGTCATTAACTGATGAAACTATTATTCGTCTGCGTCGTGGAGCTTAGAGTGCCTTACGCTACCGTTCTTTCGTTATAAAATCGTGTGTGAAATGTTGTGAAATATTACACAAAGGTAATGAATGTAATCGAGTTCATTTAAATAGTTAGAGACGTAAATATTCCGTGTGGATTGGAATATGTCACCGATAATTCAGTACAATCGAGACTCGGTATTGTCAGGATCCGACAGATCAATATCTGACAGTGTACACAAAAAAATTTCAAAACAAAAACTGCTATATTTTAGCAAAATTTTAAAATTTTTTAATTAAATCGACAAGGAAAAGGTAAATACACACATCAAAATATATTGTAGGAGAGGGCAAGGTTAACAGCAACAGTTTGTATGTATACTAAATGTACAAAACTATTTCAACTGTATGCTAACAAACAGTAAAAATGAAAATTATCATATATATTTTTATTTTTATGAATTTTTCCTTAAAATTTACTTAAGTTTTTAATGTTTAAGCTTTCGTAAAAACATATTTTGTAGTAAATGGATATATTTATGATATTAAAATAGAAAATAAAATAGTATTACTTAATGACTAAATATTTAGAGTTAAAAATATCTCACTACTTTGTCCAAGATTTGGTCCCGAAGAATAAGAAAGCAAAATATCTACTAAATTAACATGAAAAAACATAAAAATGTGAACAAGTTCTGATATTCGCAAAATGTGATCAAAATTTTCACGAAATATTTAAAACATTAATTAATTTATGAAATTATATGATCGGCATTGTGTTATTACAAGTTAAAAAAAACCAGCACAGGTGGGTCG
>NW_026101803.1:0-1444 GCF_025091365.1 Daktulosphaira vitifoliae
AAAATTTTAATGTGAAATAAATTGTTTGTATGTAAACATAAAAAAACTGCACTTAAAAACGACAGTAAACAGTAATAAAAGATTAAACATGTGTTTTGAAAGTAAAACACAACATATTTTTTATCACTATTATATTTCCAAATAATGCAATCAAAATCGAATGAGAAAAAATTATTTAGTTTTGCATTGATAAAGAATGTATACAGTTTTATTAGTATGAAAGAATAGCCTTTATTTTTACTTTTAATACTTAAAAACTTTTTTCATTCTACCTTTGAAACAACAATTTCGATAGATCTTTTTCTTTGATAATTTAAGGGAAAATATATATATTTTTAAATATTGAAAAGATTATTTATACAGGTAAATTTCTGGAGCTTTGATGATATGTCATTTTATTAATATCTAAAATATATATGATATGAGATCACAAAAATAATAGAAAGTTGGGTCAAATACCTCAAAGGCGTAGGTTGAATTCGTTTTTTTTCCTGTTTCCTTACGGGTCTCATTTTACCTTTTTTTTTGTTGATAGTTTTTCATTTTTGGTACTTTCTTTTTTCATTTTTATGAAATAACACATCCTCTGCCCTTTTTCGTGATCAACACTTCTTTAGTTGCGTAACAGTTAACAGGTACAAGATACCCATGCGATGTAAGGACCGTTATTAAGCGGTAAGGTACAAAGTAAACACTTATTTCCTTATATTATAATAGTAAACGCAGTACGTGATCTTACCTAGGAAGCCTCACATACATTTTTTTGTCAATAATATTCCTGTTAAGATCTAAATTCAATAATCTAAAAAATTAATTATTGGATAATTATCCAAGTAAATTACTTTTTTCATTTAAATAAAGACCGCAGTAACAAGGGCCATCAGTCCTAATATATTACTCATGATTAGTACATTTATACATCAGAGTCATTTATGCATTGCTTATCCTACGTATGTTCAAATATAATTTATAATACTATTTTCCAAGTAAATAAAGGTCGCATTGGCAGAAAATATATCTTGGAGTTAATTGATCATAATTCAAAATAATAATACTATTAGAACTTAATCCCATTTTTAAAACTCTAATCAAAAATTTTTTTTTATTATTTAACTATCGTTTTTCCATAATTTTTATAATTGTATATTTACTTAAAAATACAAAATTCTATTTTTTAGTTACCCTTGGGTATTTTATTATACTTTAAAAAGAAATAAAACAGTTTGCCAAAATTATTGAAAAGAAAAATTAAGAATTACAGTTTTAAATAAAATAAGGATAAAACATTTTTATGGACAAGGCTATGTAATGATTGAAGAGTAAAATATTTTACCCCTCATTAAAAAATATGGACATGAAAACACTGAAAATGTATGTGTCATTCGTTAAAACTCATTGAATGGTCTTTTCGGAGAATAGAGAGATTTTTAATAAAAACTAACTA
>NW_026101804.1:0-1444 GCF_025091365.1 Daktulosphaira vitifoliae
CCATAATTGGTTTTTTATAAATAACATAATTATTTTATATATTATAATATATTGTAATTGTAAATTTAAGTATATATTTATTGAACCATATTTGATTCAATTTGGTTCATATTTGGTAGATTTTTTATTATATTGCAGTTTGTGCAGTTATACATTAATATATGCTATCTTCTTAATGTACCGGCCCATTTGAGATGTTATATTTATTTGTATTGGCTTTGACATTTAAAATATGATTGATCACTATATCAAATTTATACATTTTTTTTTTTTATTAATTAAGAAGGTATATTTAGCTTTTAATCATCTGTCAAAGTAACTGAACACGCATGGTAATTGGAACTATCTAGGAGAGTGACGGTGACAGTATAAAACGGTTATTCTTACTATTTATAGATGAGTAGAGTAACCATAATGTAGAAACCGAACTAGTATAGTAGTTTCAACCAAACAAATAGGTTGTCACAACACTAAGTACTATACTAATATTAAGTTTCGGGTTGGGATAACCATATAAACGGTTATTTCAAACATACTTATTTCAATGATTATGTTTAACAATTATATATATATTGTATTTTTAATTTTTGATAATTTGCGTTAATAAGCGTTGAGTTATGTGTATTCTAGGTCATTCGATGATGTTAAAAACAATTAATATTAAGTTGAACTTTTAATTATAATAGGTAATTGTGATTTCCGGGTTGAAAGGAAAACATTTTTAAGACCTTTTTTTTATTCATATTTTTTTTAATGCGAATACTGCCATCAAGGACTTTGTAACTCCTGTACCGTTGGCCTCCTACATTCCATATCTGAAGTAAATGCATGCAAAAATTGTAGTTGTTAATACAAATTTTTCAGTTTTCTATTATTTGTTTAATTATTTGAAATAATCTGATATAATACTAAAAATTTTAGTTAAGATAAAAGCCTAATACGGGGAAAAATATCAATTCATATAGTTTCTTTTTTTGTTACAAATCTAAAGTATAAATTTATGAACATGACAAAAATTTTGTCAAAAATATTCATAAGCTGTTTGAAATTTGAAATCAAAGAATTTTACATACCTTTTTGAAAATACACAATAGCAACAATTTATTCATTAAAAAATTTCGAATGAAAACTACTAAAATTTTTATTCTAACTTTATTCTTATCTATTAATTTATTACAGTAGAATATAAATATGGTCACGCGTATTTACGAAAAATGTCGAGGCATCATAAATTTTTTTTTTGATCCCGAGTGATAACGATGTGATTTTTAACAATACTGCCTTAAATCTCATAGCNAACGATGTGATTTTTAACAATACTGCCTTAAATCTCATAGCTATAGTAATTTTCCATTTTTTTTCATTTTACCTACAGTTTTGGTATTGTAACAAATATTTTAACTTTTTTTCACGTCACTTTCAACTGATTATTTAATTGAAATCT
>NW_026101805.1:0-1443 GCF_025091365.1 Daktulosphaira vitifoliae
GCTAACCTATAAAATAAAATATTTATTTAATTAAAAAAACGACTAGTGAATATAAAGTAACTATAGATGACGCTCAAATGCTGCTATTTTTATCACTAGATATAGCTCGGCCTCAGTCCTCCTCAGGCATAGATAAAAATATTTAAAATATAGAGTGGACGTTGAGGTATGTTATTTTATTTTTATCATTCCGAAGTACTGATTCAAAGGTTTTTATTGACTAGTAATTTTCTTAATTTCATAATTTTCTATTTAATAGGCTAGTTATAAATGTATTTTGTCATTTAAAAAATAA
The DNA here is from genome assembly GCF_025091365.1 of Daktulosphaira vitifoliae. NCBI lineage: Eukaryota > Metazoa > Arthropoda > Insecta > Hemiptera > Phylloxeridae > Daktulosphaira > Daktulosphaira vitifoliae. The sequence continues at coordinate 296 of NW_026101805.1, forward strand.
AGTTGACACAATTTATAATAATGAGTGATGAAGCTTTTATTACTGAAAACAAAGTGTTCAGAATTTAAAACCTTTGAATTTTCCACAACTCCCTAATGATTATTTTTTACTTAGATATTTTTCAATATGTTTATAAAAACCAAACCCAGCACAGGGGGGTCGCGGCACAGTTGGATCAAGTATTATGATATCTGACAGTAATTAAAATCACTATCAAAAAAAAAACGCTTCAATGCAAATCTTTAGATAGTGTTTAATTTTAAAAAATTGGTGGATTATTCCAAAAGCTACATGATCTGCTAGTTCATTATTAATATCCTAATTAAGATAAAATATGTCGAATGAAAAAAAGATTATTAAAAAATATTATTTCTCATAAAAAAATAATGTTGATCCATACACTTTTCAATATGTCATAGCATTATAAAGTTAAAAATGTAAAAAATAAAATCGAGAATTTTCACATAATAATAGCATTCAGTAACCATTTTCATCGTGAAGATAAAATAAAGTCCGAAATTTTTTTTTGCATAATAAAATAAATTACATTAGCTTTAATTTAAGATATATATAAAAATGTCAGACCTTCCGGAACATTTTCAAAAGTTAATTTTTTGTGAAAAAGTTGTCATTTTAAATCCCCCCTTGTGAGCAGGTTAAGAGTTAAATTTATGAAAAAAATATACCAAACGAAAGGTAATGATATTATGCATCTATATAAAAAAGAATTATATTAATATGTTCATTTTTGAAAAAGTTATGGCACTTTTAAGTAAAAAAAATTGAAAAAATTTCGAAAATAAGCGACTTTCAAATTTGTAATTTTTTTGGAGGTTTCCTTCATTTACGGGGAACGAGTGGATTTTTTTCAATTTTTGAGGGTAATTTCTTCGACTAGATACGATTTGTGATCTTTTGACGTATCATTGAAAGAAATCGGTTCGGTGAGAGCTGAGAAAAAGTGGTAACAGACACAAAAAAAACACATCATAGTAAAACCAATACCATTGAAACTAAAAATAAAATGAAACATTTATTGAAAAAAATCGTATTATAACTTTTTTATACCAAGGTTTATTGGGTAAAATATGGAACAAAAGTTTTTTGAATTATATTATTATGCATACATTTTCTCAGTCTTTCAGTAA
>NW_026101806.1:0-1442 GCF_025091365.1 Daktulosphaira vitifoliae
AATGGAGGGAAAGTTATTTTTGCAAGTTAGCAATGTAAAGACATTTAAATTCATTACATCTGAAAATATGCAAAAATTAATATAGCAAACCCGTAAAAAGAACTTAATTAAATATCATTTATTCTAAGACCATAGTTTGCTCTGATTGTAAATTTAAAGTTCATATGAATAAGTAAGATACAGCTCAATTATACAATTTTAATAAACTTTTAAAAATAAATACTCTGAATGTCCTATTCTAAATACATATTATCTATACTTAAAGAAAATGTACTACTAATCAGTAAAAGAATAAAATAAATGTACAAATATCAATATAACATACAACAATTACGAATCAAGATGAAATATTCCTATTGTCAAAGTGGAATAAATGCAAGACTGGCTGTATTTAAAGGGAACAGTAAGCCCTACAATTATCCCCCTATGACCACAGAAAACGCTCCATATTAAAAGTAAATTATTTAATGAACAAATTAAAAAACAGAACAACAATTACATTCTTAAATAACGATAGTTCCCAAGATAATAAAATGTATAATAACTCAGTTTCAATATACAACATAATATTTTCTAATTATTTAAATAAAAAGTGTTAATTACCCAAATTGTCTGGAAGGCAGTAATTGATTAGTCCATTTTTCAATATTTCTAATAGGTACATCAAATCTTGGGGATATAACACCACACTTATTCAAACGACCAGTTAGATTAACAACTACTTTGCCAGCTCTGTGATCATCAACAATTTCAAACTCACCAATATAACCTATAATAGCAGATATATCAGTGAGTAAATCTAATTTTATATGCGACAAAGAATTTTTTAATTTTAGCACTATTGAACTAGTTTCATAAAATTATCTATAAAATATAACTAAAAAATTGTAGAAAAATACATTAGCTTTTCTCCAGCTAAAAGAAAATATATTTATTGCTTCAATTAAGCAAATTCAATTTTGTAAAAATAAATAAAGTAAAAATACTTTAAATGAAAATTGATTATAAAATATAAAAATTGCGTATGAATGATATACTATACCCTACATTTATTTAAATTAGTCTCAAAAATAGGATCAAAATCAAATATTAAATCTCTACGATTCTCCTTAATTATAAAAAAAGAAAATAAGTTGTAATGAAATTGTTTACTCATATAACATTTGAGACTTTTTAGAATGAAGTAATAAATTAAAAGCACTAACCATGGTTCATCATAACTTTTAAAAATTTGATGATGACTTTGGAACAAGGCCTAATCAAAACTTGTCTTTTGCCTCTCTTTTCAGCATTGTTAATTGATTTCAGAGCATCGCTCAATACGTTCATACGCACCATTTTGCTAGTTTAAATGAAATATGCTACCTAGAAAATAAATACATATTCAAAATCCATAATACAAGTGTTCAAATTAAATATAATCTTCATAACATCATCTTAAA
>NW_026101807.1:0-1442 GCF_025091365.1 Daktulosphaira vitifoliae
TTTTGTATTCTTCTTATTTATTAATGGCCAATATGACTCAATTTTATTATTATTAAGGTATACTTTTTTTTTTAATATTTCTTTACTTATATTTAATTAAAGTTCCCTCGATTTATATAACATGTGCTTTAATGTCATTTTTATAACAAATTTGTTTAAAAATAAATAACACCCCTATTAATTTGTAACTGTAGAAAAACTAAATAACCAGTTGGTACGAGATCAATAAATAGGTGCTTAAGTCCTTTTTTTATTAGTTAAACACATTTGTTTTTTCAGCAGTGAAACTTGATGGGGTTTAATTTGAGTACCACCAAAATAAACTTTCAACTTGAAAATTGTTTTTTTTTTTTAATTTTTAATTTTTTAATTGTCAATTTATAATGGATAAACAAAAGTTTTGGGTGCTTACTCTTTAGTATATCTTTATAATGATTATAACCATCAATTTAATTTTTAGATTATGGAATTGACAAGATTAAACAGAAATACTTTGCCGAGCACTGTCTGCAACATTATGGGCTATTTATTTTGTGATGCTGTTTTAACATTGTATAGTTACAAATAAATATTGTTTAAATTAACTTTTACTTTTTGTAAAAATTTTTTAATTTCTTTATTAAAAATCTTTAAAAGTTGTATTTTCTGATTTTATAAAATCAGAATTTAAAAAGAAAATGTTTTAATGTGATGATATAATATAATAAAGTGTTATTGAATTTGTTGTATTGGAATTTTATTTTATTTTTTAGTTTCTTAGGACACCTACATTTGATTTTAAAAATTGGTATGCGAAATAAGTTTTTGTTTAATGGTTAGAATTATATTTTTTTATCAAAAATAATTATTAATAATTATAAATAATAGCCAGATATTTAAATAAACATTATATTATTATTGTTGAATAATATTAACTAAACCTTAACATTATATTATTTTAATATTGTTAAATTTTTAACATTTTTAAAATGTTATTCTGGTGGCCAAATGATAACTAATTAATATTTTTATGACATTTTTATAATGCAATTTTAATCAAAATGAAATGATTATTTAATAATATTATTTTAATTTTAATATTTTTTTGCTATCTGGGTTATTGTATAAGATAAGCGCGTTTAGCCGGTGCGTACCGGTTTCTTTTATTGTAGTGATAGTAATAAAAGGATGAATTCGTCATCGTTAAGGACGGCACGACGCGCACGCCAAAATGTGTATACAAAATAAAGTATTACACACTAAGTTAAAAGTTTTAAGGTTTATCTCGTTCTTATTAAGTAGATAGCAAAAAGTAAACGTATTATACAGTCAACTCTGAGACCGAACAACGTTCTCTTTGAAAAGCTGTACTTGTGTTTAAAAGGACGGAATTTAGTCAATCAGTTCTCTATGTCTGTAGAAATAAGACAAGTTAAATAAATTTCATAGTATTGTTAGTTTTA
>NW_026101808.1:0-1442 GCF_025091365.1 Daktulosphaira vitifoliae
CTATATTAGGTTTTTAACTTCACTCTCAATTTATCACGATCTTCAGCAAGTCTTTTTAATCCGGCGTAAGTATCAATCGCTTAATCAATCAATTATTATTTTTAATATAATCTTCGCATAATATCGCGGCGCTTTCGCTGGTGTCTACGACGCGATGTCTGGCGTGATCCTCGGGCGTCAAAAAGTTAGCAGCGTAGATGACGACGATGCGCGAGTACGGATCGGTTTGTTGACATTGTAACACTTTGACAATGGGAAGAAGACTACGGTATTATTAGCGGCGGGACGTCGTCGGCTGTGCGGCACTTGCTGGACTTTGCACTGCGGCGTATAACGCGCGGTGTTGGTCAGTCAAATACTCATAAAATAGAGCGACGGCTGANGGCGTATAACGCGCGGTGTTGGTCAGTCAAATACTCATAAAATAGAGCGACGGCTGATAAAGGTGGCACGAGTCGTGGGGCATCGTGTATAACGAAACGACGCGGGGCCGTGTCAATCACAATAAAAATGTGTTATATTCATATATATAATTGATGACACACACGCGTATACGGGTACGAAAATCAAAAATAATTACGACCGTCTAGTCTCAAGGCCGTTGGAAATGTGCGCGTGGAAAGTTACACACAACATACATGTGAAACTAATATAAGCGTGTTAAAAAGGAGAGAGAATGAGCCGCTCGCTGGCACGCTCGCTCACTGATGTGCAAGCAGAACTAAGCCCTTTTATATTATTTTTAATTACCCTTTCATGGGTTGTTGTCGTCAGCACATTTAGTGATTCTCAATTTATTGTATTAAATTAAACATAACATGATAGTTATTTTAAGATAAGATGTATAGTATACAATAATCAATATAACATGTATATACATATATAATATCTAATGTACAGTGTATATGTTGTAACAGATAAATTAATTATTTGTTTGTATACTAGTAATATAAAATACAAATTATAAATTTTTAATTGATAAATGTAAGATGCTCAATGCAAAGCATAAGACATATTACGACATCCACCCCAATTTTTTTAAGTGTTGTGCCCTCACAACTATTGTTTAACATAGGAAAAAAATTGATTAAATATAATAAGAAAATTGTATAGTAAAAGTTAATTAATAAATTTAGTATTTATAATATATAATGATTATTATGTGAATATTAAATATTAGTAGATAATATAAATAGTTAAAAGTTAATAGCATGAGCGATTGCATTTGAATGATAGATTAAAAAAAAATATATTATAGAATACAAAAACAAAATAATAGTATGATAGTGTATAAGTATAAGAAACGCTTCGATGCAAATCTGTAGATAGTGTTTCCTTTAGAGAAATTGGCGAAATATTTTAAAAGCAACATCAACTCTAATTTCTTTAATTATATCCTGATTAGTAGTTCTTTGATTTTAAAATATAATATATGAATAAAT
>NW_026101809.1:0-1441 GCF_025091365.1 Daktulosphaira vitifoliae
ACATTTTCGAATTTTTAACTCAGATCTGATGTCGAGGGATCCCATAAAATCGAACTATATTTTATAATAGGTCTCACTAGAGCACAATAAAAATCTTTTAGCGAGCATGAAAAATTTGAGTAAAAAAATCAAAAAGCTATAATACTTTACAGAAAATAGTTTCAACATGCAATTAGAAACAAAGTTAAAAAGTAAAGGTGAATATAGAATTAAAATTTCATATAGAATCACTAACAGAAAACATTGGGAATATATTTTTCGTATAGGTATGTTGAGTATGAGTAACTATGGAAAAATAATATAGATTTACATTTATTTACATTAAACGGATTGCATGTGATTCTAGATCGATTGATAATTTTTAACTATAGTAGGATCTCGAATTTTTTAGATTAGATTTAATATAACTCCAATTTAAGCTAAGTAATATACTTAGCTTAAGAATAGAAGCGAAAGTATCTTGATCTAGGGACTTACGGAAAAGTATTTAGAGTAACAAAATAATTGTCCATTAACTTTAAATTAGCTGGAATATTGATAGTTGAATGACTGTAACGGCTATTTTTTAAAAATTACGTGGAATAAGTTCGAGTATCAGAATTTGTGATAAAGTCATGAGAAAATTGTTTAATGAAATATTTGAAAATTATTAAAGAAAAGAAATTTTACGATGATCATTAAGACTTTGAGTTATTTTGTATTTTTAATGTGATTTTTTTAAAAATAATGTGTCTTTTCAACTCATGAGGGGATTCGGCTAGAAAGGTAAATATACGGTAACAAGTTTGAGACAACAGAAATAACAGAAAAATGAATGTGTCATAAAACAGTTTTCTATTGTTCTCATTGTTTGTAATAATGGAATTTATCGTTTCCTTACTTACTGAACTTACTTACTCTATATAGCTTTTAATAATTGTAAAAGCAATAAATATATTTAACTCATATTTACACATATATGGGTGTAATATGTGTAGATTTGCATAGAAATATTTTGCCTAATATAACTAAATAAAATTACTTTTGCTAAAGTTTTTTGCCAAGTATTAACTGCTTGTTTTTATTATATTTTAACACTTAAAATATAAAAATCTTAACTATCGCATATGGTGAATAACACTTTTAGTGTGTTGATATTTTACATTCACGAGTACTAGTAAAGCTAATATATTTATTTGTTTCCGTAAGAATGTTTTTTTTAAGCAAATATAAACTTTATTTTTATATGTATACAGATTTCATAGATTTTATTTAAAACTTTTTTTATATTTGATATTAAACTGATAATACTTAAAAAAAATTATTTGTACTAATACGCACATGTTTGAATGACAGGTATTTAAAAATTAATTAACATAAATTATAGTCTGTCCGAATTAGGGAAGAAGAGCGTATGGCGCCAATGAATTATGTCGCTCACATTGATATCTGGCTTTTTTTT
>NW_026101810.1:0-1441 GCF_025091365.1 Daktulosphaira vitifoliae
TTAGAGGAAACGCACAATCAAAGCAATTTTTTTTTCGCGTTTAGGTTATTTTTCGTGTTGGAGATCAACCGTAAATAATGTACTTCTTCAAGGCTTGAGGTACATTTCAAACGATAATAAGTATCTATGACTACATAAATCGTGAAACAGCTATAAATGTCTATAGAATTAAACACGATACAAATTTGTTGTTTAAAGAATTTGACAGACTCCATATAGTGTGGTTTAATTTTATTGATAAATTATCCAGTTTGTTATTTTTTAAGTATCGGCACGTGATTTTGTATATCCTGGTGCACATAAGTCATTTTAAAATAGAATCATAAGAGAAAGTCAACTACTAAAAAAACTAAAACAAAATAGCTTTTGAATGCAAAATATTTTTTTTTGTATTTAAAATGTCTTATGACATTGAATTACAATTTGAGGAAAAAATAGAAATCCATTATTTAACGTATGAAAAATTCTATTCATTGATAAAATATAGTAGCTTTGCGAAATTTTTACAATACCTAAGTTAAACTATAACTTTTGTAAGTTGAGTTTTCATCGTTTCATTGATATTATCTTCCCGAAATAAAAATATCTTAAATGGTATGCATTAATATATTTTAATATAAATATATTTTTTTCATAAAAATTTACTCTGCTTAATTTAAAAGTAATATAAAAAAGAACAATACATACGTCTCGACTTGTATAATTAACATTAAATACATTTCACAAAGGATCATTTCATTAATAATAATAAAATATATTTAATTGTACAATATAATGATACATCAGACCATTAAATAATAGTACTGTATCTAGCTATTGATATTATTGCCCTATAATAATTTTAATGAAAAAATTTTAAGTCGTTTATTTTATCATAATGTTAGTATAGGGCAAACCAAAAACAATTTCACATCATTCTATAAACAGGGATTGGTGTATTTATGGTGATAATTTTAAATAATTAATCGTAGGGCTTATTTAACACATAGCAAAAATGAATTGGGTGTTTAATGAATTTAGGAAACTTGATCGTTAAATGTAAAAGCTTGGAAACATTAATAAGCAAAAGTAGAAGTATTCCCAAGAGCAAAAAGTTGGACGTATATATAAAGTTTTAGATGAAAACTTGAGAATTAAGTTTAGATAACGTTGTCATTTTGAACTTTTGATGTTCTATGTAACTTGTGTTAGGGTTTGAACATAGATTTAGTTAAGAATATTTCGGATTATCAAGAGGTTAAAAATGGAAATTAAAAATCAATAAACAACATATTGTGAACATAAAACGTTAAAAATTGAAGATAAATAATCAAAAGAAGAAAAAAGTGAAATACTACAAAAACTATATTTGTTAAAAAAATTCACATAAAATTAAAAAAAAGGACAAAAATTCTTTATTAATTCAATTGCAATTTTTTTATTAAACAAAAAAAATTGTTAG
>NW_026101811.1:0-1440 GCF_025091365.1 Daktulosphaira vitifoliae
TGCTCGTAGATAGAATTGGTTTGTTGAAAATATTTCCAAACGGCAACAATAATTTATTATGATAATATGACTTCGGCAGAACACACGGCGTTGAGTAGCGCTGACCTACTCGAACGAAAAATACACAGAACTAATTACTGTTACTTTTTACAAAACTACACTATGATATATTTGTTCTGAAATAGTATATTACTCATTGCAATACGTTGACCGTAGACGTAGCAGAAATGTGAGTTAACTACGTAAAAAACAATGAGTAACGCGGAAAATTAGAGTTTCATAAAAATGTTGTAATTTTCTTAATTTTCCAAGTGAAAAGTCATAAGATATTAATTAATAAAAAAAATGAAATCATACGCCAAGTAAAAGTGGGTGATAAAATAGCTTAATTGAAATAAAATCAGTAAGCTTCAACAAATTTACTTAACAGTTATAATAATATTTTAATAAGAGTTTATTATTGTTTTTAAGACTTTTTAATTTTATTAGCCAATCTTATTTTTTCCTGTACGTTGCACATAGAAATAAATAAATTGTAACTTTAATTTACTTGATAACTAAGCGTTATTAAAACATTACAATTATTATTTAAATTTCTCGTGAGACGCAAATATATTAACTCTACATATATTGAAAATTCAAGAAATGACTATTAATTTTTTTTTTCTACTGTTAATACTTGGATGTTTCAACTCAGATTGGAATTTAAAGTAAATTTTTTTGAATTTTCATTATGTATTTCATAGAATTTTTTACCCATTTTTACAAACGAAGTATAAAAAATACCTATATTTAAAGAAATCCATGTTAAATTCACCTTTTTTTTTTTTAAATAATATTTTTATATAATAAATTTGCTAGTTAATCGGTAAATTGTTAAATTTTATCCACATAAGAAAAAGGGATGCAACTCATTTTTGTTTTTGGTCATTTGACGAGTTCTAAATTAACAATGATTAATTAATTTTTTTGTTTAACATTAAATAAAATATCAGTTATATCCTTTTTCATATGAGGTGTTGATATTTAAATATAATTCTGTGGTTGATTTCTAAAACTGACAAACCACAAAGGGAAATTTTGAGATTATTGACAATATGTATACAGATAATTGCACATCAGTATAATTGATTTAAATGTATCATTTTTCAAATTTAAATCTAATCATATTCTTTATTTTTTTTTAATTATAAAATTGATTTAACTTCATTTCCAAAGTAACTTATAATTTCAGTTTATTAGTAATTTTTTTTTGAAGTAACTTATATTATACACATGTTAAAACTGTATCGTTATCAATTGTGAAATAAATAATAATAATGATACCATAAATCTCTAATAAAATATATCAAGTATCAATATATTTATAATCTACGAATAATTTTGTAGAAATTAATTAAATGTTGTTAACTTAATACGAAAATCTATTATTCCTCATTA
>NW_026101812.1:0-1440 GCF_025091365.1 Daktulosphaira vitifoliae
ATCGAGAATTTTAACACAAAAATAGCATACGGTAGCCATTTTTACCGGAAAACTTTCAAAAGTTAAGTTGAAAAAATTAAGTTATGGCAGTTTTAAGTAAAAAAAATTGAAAGAATGTCAAAAATTAGCGATTTTTAAATTTGTAATTTTTTTGGAGATTTCCCCTATTTATGGGGAACGAGATAAAATTTTTTCAATTTTTGAGGATAATGTCTTCGACTTGATACGATTTGTGATCTTTTGACGTATTGTTGAAAGAAATCGGTTCGGTGAGAGCTGAGAAAAAGTGGTAACAGGCAAAAAAAACAATAAATAAATAAATAAAAAAAAAACACATCATAGTAAAATTAATACCATCTCAGCTTCTCATCGAAGTAAAAATTACAACAGTTAATTTATATTAAAAACAATAAATTACTTATAAATCTATAAGTTTAGATGACTGGCTAATAGTTCTTCTAAAGGTTGTTAACTTGTATTAAGTTTGTTGAAAGTCTCTGAAATATGCTTTTTTTTTATTATTATTGTGCTAATCTGTATCTTAATCTCTGTATTATGTTCTACCTCATTTTATTTTCTTATGTCTAAATGAATTTTATTTTCTTGCTTATATTTGCACTATTTAATTAATCAATATATGATCATGGAAAAGGTGATTTCTTTTAACTATTTCTAAAACCCATTTTTGTTTTTTTTTTTAAGCTTCTATAGCCCATGCAGGGCCTTCACTGCTTCTCCTACATGATGCTATCTTTCTCTATATACGCACTCTCCTAATTTTAATCCTGGCGCACATTTTCTAAGGTCTAATTTGACTATGTCTATCCACCTCTGCCTTGGTCGCTCTCTCGGCCTTTTCCCATTGATACTGCCAATCATTACATCTTTTATTATACCAGTGGATCTCCATCATCCATGTCCAGCCCATTCCAGCTGTTTGCGTCTTATAAAGGATTTAATATTGTGCTTTGAGTATATTTGGTAGACTTCTCTATTGGTTCTTCTTCTGTATTCCCCATTTTTTATGATAGGGCCATAAATACGTCTCAATACATTCCTTTCGAAAGTCATAAGTTTCTCTTCATCCCCCTTTGTGACCGACCACATTTCGCATCTATAGAATAGAACTGGTCGCAGATAGCTTCAGTAAAGGGTGGATTTTGATTTTATAGATAATAACTTTGATTTAAATAGTTTTTCCAGAGCAAAATAACCTTTGTTATTTTGCTTACCTTCCTCAATTGAAAATTTATCATAAATATTAAAACTTCGACTTTTATTACTCCTCTATTAGTATAATTTTCTGTTTTTCTCGTTAGGAACGAAGATTTTCTTAATAATTTTTGGTAACCTTGAGCATCAATAAAAAATTATTTGTTGGTGCCTGTGTTCAGGTTCTTCTACTCATAAGTCTTCATTTTAGTGATTAATTTAGGTGTT
>NW_026101813.1:0-1440 GCF_025091365.1 Daktulosphaira vitifoliae
CTGCTACGCCTTGTCCGACTTCCAGTTTGGAAATATCTGTATATTGTTAATATAATAATAACTACCGTCGCATAAACCTCGCTGTCACATGACCGTCCGACTCCTATATAAATTTGAAGCTACCCGTATATTATCGACAGAGTTAAGTGTACAATTATTGGTACCTAAAGAACATTACCTAGGTTTTAAATAGTTTATTTATTCAGTCACAAAATTTAAATTTTTCTTACTTGAATTTATAAGTCAACAATTTTATATAATAAAATACTATATATATTACAATAACTAACGATTTATATGCTATTGCCCTTCGCTGAGGCGTATTCGCGTTGCCATCGCGTGATAACAACTGTCCGACCACCAGAAATATGTTCAAATAACATAAAGTGCAATTTACTCGCATTTATACAAGTATAGATTTAAGCGTTTAGCCTCACCTACAAATAAATGTGGTCAATTAAAAATACTAATGAACTCATGTTCTCACCTGATATATTACTTTAACAATAAAAAAAAAACTTTTTTATACTTTTTTTAGGTCGTAATTTATTGAGAAACTATTTGTTATAATTAAGTTCTACTATATTAGTTAATGTCCAAAGCTGAAACATTGTTGTTAAAAATTATTATATAATTAATTAATACATATTTTATTTAGTTTTTTTTATTAAAATACTCTAAGCTTGTGTGTCAATATGTGTCTTTGTTATGAGCTTTTTTATGAATACTAAAAATTGAACTGCTTACTAGCTCAAATAACGAATAAAGTGCTTTTTTACAAATTACTCGCATAATATATTTCAAAAGATGCAATTAGGACATACAAAATATTGTGTTACGCGGATACTACTATTCCTCTTCCTGATTAATAATGTAGGGCTTAAGCGAAAATTAGATTTTAGTATTTCTACGATCTCACTGACACTTTTTCAAAATAAAAAATATACCTACTATTGACATTTAGATCTTAATTATATTTATGGACAGTTTGAACGCCATTGATTTCATGCTCGCATGACATAAAATCAAAATATGTTAAAGGTCGTTTCAAAACTGTGTATTTACCCATGTCAATCATGTTTATATATTAATATATACAAATATATATATATATATAATATAATGTATATATTATATACAAATCATATTTATATATTAATNCACCTCTATATAATAATATTGGTTGACAGTTTGCCCACTAGGAACCCATTCAACAAAAATTATTCCCTTAATGTCAAAGAAAACAATGAGCATTGCTTTAAATTTCGACTTGCTCATTCGTGCTNATGTGATCGTTTTAGACATAGTTTTTAATGCTAATACTTTCATCACATTTATATTATTAAAAACTTAACTTGGTTTTATCAGCTACTCATTTATCGCCTATTATAACATTTTAAATTATATGATATAAAAATAATATTTATAACTAATAAAATG
>NW_026101814.1:0-1439 GCF_025091365.1 Daktulosphaira vitifoliae
AACATTTTTATCGAAAAAAGTATTTTATTTTCAAAACACTATTCTTCAACATTCGACAACCAGCCTTTTTGTTGATTACTTATGATAATTAAATTTACTTATAAACAAATAAACTCGATAATTTATTTGTTTTTTAATACATTTCAAACTAATGTTTTGCAAATTTGTGAAATCTATTTGATCGTGAAGTAAAAGTTATTATATTTATGAAATTTTTCTTAATACCAATCCCTTATGAGTTATTTGTAAAGCATTAGATGTTTTTCCATAATTTTCAAATAAAATAAAGTGATTTAGATATAAGATATTCATTTGCCGCGTTAATTGCTAGACATTTTATATAGCGATTACAAATATGTTTCATCGGTAGAATTGTCTGTTATCTCTTTCTGTTGGATGATTATTATCAAATAAGTATTTTAAAACTCAATGTCATTTGATGTATACGATTCGTACAGCATTTTGTTTGTGTAGTATTTATTTTGAATTTGAGATGACAAACATCAAATATCAAAGAAAAGACACCTGTTGGTATTTTCGAGAGAAACAAATATACGGCACGTTAAAGAATTCAGCCTTAAATTATTGTAATAAAAAATACCTGAATTAAGCGTTGGTAAAACGCGTATAGACTTTAGTGTATAATTATTATTATAATTTCTGGTAATCCCAGTCATCGTTTGACGTGCCGTTTTGACTTAAGAACTAAAGGATTCAAGTCGGTCACACCTATTGTCAACTTGTTCACGAAACGATTAAACGAGTAAAAATGAAACTCATAAGCAAGTGGCAGCTACCGGAATACTTTTAAAAATCCTTCATTGTCGAAAAATGCGCCCTATGATTCCACGGAAACGGTTTCGGATTAAATCCACGAAATCCGATTACATTTTAGTCGGTGACAGCGGTTGTTTTACGTCAAGGCCATCATTTTTTAATTCTGCCAATGACATGTGCCAACTAGAGAGTATTCTACACGTGATTCCCTTTATGAAATCGCGACAACACAACAGTCTTGAATTACCACACTGTGCCGCTGTCTTGACAATTGAAACGGACACGTGTGTTCGTACCGAGTTCGTGTCATTGCAAGTGGACGTTTGCTTATACGCGGCCGTCAGATTAACTCAATCCGGTCAACTCACGAATAGCCGCGGGCGCACAAAAACCAGGCCGACTGCAGCTCGTGCCCTCCCCTCGACGGTAGTTTATGTCTTTTCAGTTTTGATAGTATAACTGTAGTATAACTGTATACGGTAGTTACAGGCAGTCATCGTTTTGTGGTCACACAACCGCCGCCACCTCAAAGTACTTAGAATGACACCCATGGCTTTATCACGTTTTACCAAGTTCCTCATTCAATGTGACTGCATCGACAAAGAACCTATTCAAATCCACCAAGAAAATTACAACTATGATAAAAATCGTCATTTTTGGTA
>NW_026101815.1:0-1438 GCF_025091365.1 Daktulosphaira vitifoliae
TTTTTTTTTAATATGTGAAATTACCTTTGTATTCAGCCGACAGTTGGTAAAAGTATTACGTTTCAAGTCTTAAACGATCTGCAAAGCATTTATAGTTTACATGATTTCGCGCATTCTCTTACCTTGGATGTTATTACACACAGATAGTAGCAACCCCTCAAAAATGGTGATATAGGCCGTGTACTGTACACGTTAATGTTTACATATGGACAATTGACGGAAAAACTGGTAAATGACTGATGGTTATTATACCTGTATATAATATTAAATAAAAAACCTGTGTACCTTCGCGACAGGCAATAGAAACCGCATAGCTTTCGAACGTCGTACTTGTAAGTGGCGACTGTCGCCTGCAGCCGATTTTGTTGGAAATTAACGTCGCTGATTTCTGACTAATAGTCTGTGTATATATTTCGGCATGTGTTATATTTATACACTATTAGAGGCATGCAAATCGGTTATGCCATTCTTCATTACGTGCAATGACCACAGTCGGCTACAGTGATTTCCCTTCGCAGTGTTAACATTTTGTTAAAATTATAATTCAAAGATCGATTATGAAAGTGGTTGTTATTTATTTGGAAGCCTAAAATTATGTTTAAAACAGCAAAATTTTTTGTTTTTAATAAGTTCGTATTAATAAATCAACTTAGATTTTTATATTTAGAATTTTTATTTATATGATATAATTATTAGATTTCTTTAATGGAATAATACTTGAAACAAAGCTACTATTAGAAAAAAATATATTTAAATAGGAGAGTAAGATTGAAGAGATATTCATGACATTATATATATACTGTTATAACTAATGCAGGAAAATTTCAACAGAATAACACTTTGCTAAAATGATTGGTATAAAATATCGGTCGAGTTCTCTTGTTAAAAACGTAGTAACGTTTCCCTCGCCGCATGTTATCTATACACATTATACAAAATGCAAATGGAATTAGCGAACATAACGGACTTGGCAACAATCACATTATCTATAGGTTGTCTTTACTCTTTGGATACTCAAAAGGCTATTGTTCAATTTTAACTAGGAGTCACTGTTCTATAATCGTGGCATTGATCAATGCAGCACGTAACTACTAAATAAAAGACCGATATTTGCCATAGGTTATTTTTTCATAAATAAATGTAAAAGAATTTCCGAATAGATAGAGTTTATGATGGATGTTGATTAATAGTACAAAAATTCAAATAATAAAAAGTATATACATATTTCCGTCTTGTAAATTTGCCTGGTTATTACCTTACCATATAACTTATTTTAGTTATAATACAAATATATCATATAATATAATATGTCATACAAAATAATTTTCGTAATTCAATATGAATTAGGATAATATATAATTTTTTTAATTTGTGCGATATTTTTATTGATAAAATAGGTAAATTTATTCAATACTACCGCTGAAAATTATTTCATGAC
>NW_026101816.1:0-1438 GCF_025091365.1 Daktulosphaira vitifoliae
ATTCCATACAAAACTGTTAGTTATATTAAATTTTCTAAGATATGTTAAAGATGTTTTTATTGTTGTTATAAAATATATTTATGCGATTAAAGAAAAATAATATAATAATAAAACTATAGAGAGATTGATATTATTATTATCCAACATCTTTAAGGTTTCATGTGACAAGTATCTATATAGTAAATTCACCGCATTTATTAAAGCTTAAGATAGTTTTTCTATGATCAAAGTTTATTAGAATTTTCTTACACAAAAATAACGTCTTGTTGCCATATAAAATAAATGAGATCAATAAATGATAACCTATGAAAAAGAAAAAATTATTAATTTATAAGTAAATAAGTAAACACAAATATTTGATTATAAATTTAAATCACTAGACTATTCTGCAATGCTATTTGATCAGCTAAATAAAAACACTTAAAAATAATATTTATTTTCTGATTTTCAATATTCACAGTTAGACAGTAAAATGATAAATAGAAATTATATCATTTTTGTTCAGGTACTTGATAATAGTTGCGAACTACTTTCTAAGTTAACTGAATTGATAAAATTCAATAGATCATTTAGGATTTGAGCACGTTAAGCAACTTTGTATATCATTTTTAAAATTATATTGTATGTTTCGATTTACAACAAAGAAATCTTATGTTATAATTCACCAAAATTGTAATAAATAGTACTGACTGTCGGAAGTAAGTACGTTTAGTAAAACAATGGGAGTAGGAAACAATAAATAGAATTTTTAAATCCGCCTCTTAATGATGTATAGTATAGAGCAAACAATTTATTACAAATTATAGATTTAAAAGAGATATAACTAAAAATTTAAATTAAGTTAAAATTAAAAAAAAAATGTGTATACTTGCAGTGGCAAAAATTCAATTAATAATTATTTCATTATAAGAAAGTAATTTGTGAGGTTATCATGTGACTAACGAGAAAACTTAAAGTTGAAATCAGGCGCGAGAAACTTAAATAGTAATATGTTATCTTTTTAAGTATATCATTTTTATGCTGATTCATAATTTTAAGTTTTGCTGCTAGAAACACAGTACACAGCGGACAAACAAATCATAAGCCTACATTTGTTTTAATAGCGATCAGATGAAGATAATATTTTCTCGTCGTGTGAATAATTGCAGACGTAGTAAAACTTTTAATTTTAAGCTTCACACTCTGAGGAAAAGCGCTGTTTGCATTTAGTGTTTTGTTAATAACTAGTGGCAAAGATCGATGGTGTTTTGTTGTATCGCCGATTACTTTTTCGTGGGAATCTCAAGATTGAAAATGGCTCGAAATACAAAGTATCTATACTGATTGAATATAATTCTCGATGCGCACTCAAAAAATGTAAACATAATTTTCCTGAAAAATTCCTAGAATTTTCTCCAACTAAAAACAATTGTTTACGTTCAACATTTTTATTTTTGCA
>NW_026101817.1:0-1438 GCF_025091365.1 Daktulosphaira vitifoliae
AACAGTTAAAGACAACGGCGTAGCGCAATGTCTGTCCATCATTCGAAACGGTTTATGTGTACAACGTCAGGGTGGCACGCGGCCTCTTCAACATACACATTAACAGTATATATGTGCACTACTACTCTACCAATTTCACGTTTTCTGTATGATGATATGTTCTTGTATCATCGACCTGTATGTCGAAGCCCAAGTTATACAGTTCACAGAATGCCATTAATTAATTATTTGCCGTCAATTAATAGATTTGTACATACGACCGTGTTTCATTTAAATAAAAACCTTGGATGAGTCAAATTTTTTTTTATGTCGCTCTAAGAATACGTTTAAACGTTTTCATTATTCTTATATTTTACAACTTACATTACAATTAATTATATTTATTAATTATAAAATAAATAATATAATAATAATATAAACTAAACAAAATCAGAGGAAATAATTAAATTCTCGATAATTTATCATAAAATAAATCGTTGAATGTTATGAGTCTTGTGTTACGGCATTGGAGTATTTCAAAGGTGTCCTTTGAGGTGGCGCTAGTATGATTTTGAGCAGATTTACAACAGGTGCCTCGAATGTCAGTGAAATGAAAAATGATATTATGAAAGAAGCTACGGCATTTCCAAAGTATAAGATGAGCTGAAAAACAAACTTTTCATATGGTTAAATATACAATTTTAATAAAAAATCAAATACGTCTTATTTTATTATAGAACAAGGAAAAAACCTTTTTCTGGGAAAACTACTTATCGTGCTCGGATGTTCAACATTTTTTTTTTTTCAATGAAAGTACTCGGTCACGAGACTCCGGGAAAGTTATTGTGGAAGGTCGGAAAATTTTAGCCAGTGTTATAAAATTTCTACCGTTTTTGAGAAAAACACTCGCTGACGCCGCCAGCGTCTTTCGATTGAAGGTTTGAAATTTTCATTAGACCCATTCAATAACATTTCTGAGATATCATAAAAAAAATCAACTCAATCCGTTTATTTTTCATCATTTTGCGACCTATTTTTTGTTAGCTTCGATGCGAAGCTGAGAAGGTATTAATTTTACTATGATGTTTATTTTTGTGTCTGTTACCACTTTTTCTCAGCTCTCACTGAACCGATATATTTATTCTTTAAGAAATTGAGTGGGTTATGATAAAAAAAATCACTCTGTATACCTTTTATACGACATACTTTTTTTTAAATCTAGTAATTTCCTTTTATACAGGGGGCGTTAATAAGAGTATAAATTTTGTTTTTATATTGAATTCCACAGTAATATATTATCACTAAAATTAAATATTATTTAATGATCTTATACTTTAATAAACCAAATTTTTCAATTTTATTTCAAGTCTGATTTTAGAAAATTTTAACACAAAAATAGCACATTTTTAACTACAGTAGCCATTTGCTCGCAGAAGATAAGTCGTCCAGAAAAAATTTT
>NW_026101818.1:0-1437 GCF_025091365.1 Daktulosphaira vitifoliae
AAAACTAAAAACAGCATCTATATTTGATGGCACACCATTCCAGTCCCTCAGAGATCTAGGATATTCACTCGATACGGGAGGATTTTTGGTTGGGTCGTATACCCAATATTTTTCACCTGGCACAAATTATAAAATAAAATTTTGAAATAATAAATATTGAGAGTCTCAGTACCTTTAAAAAAATAAATCTTATCGTTCAAATTCATTGCACTGTCAATATTATTAGGTATACCAGCAAAACCGAAAGCAATTTCTCTTGGAAAGTCTTTATCTAAAGAAGTTTCAGTAAATCTCCAATATTTAGAGCCTTTGAAAAAATAAGTTTTTTGGTTATTATAAGTGAATACTGCGTCAATATTGTTTGGTAGACCTATCCATACATCGTTAATTAGTTGTAAATATCTATCTTCAAAATCTCGTTTGGTGGTCAACTTCCAAAAAATATTTCCTATCGATAAAAAATAAATAAAATATCAAAACATATCATGGTAAAATTAATACTTTTTCAGCTTCGCATCGAAGCTAAAATAGAATATTGTCTAGAAAATATTCATTATTAGAATATTAAATTAAGGTCTACTTCAACATTATAATTTTCGATATAATATCACTTTTTAAATTATACATTTTTATGTCATAATTAAGTAAGTATATATTTTTAATTAAATTAAAAATTCGGCTGCTATGGTCATTAGAATAGTACATATTTAATTGTTACAAACATTTTAATAAATATAACATTTAATAAATTTGTTTTAATATTAGCCACTCAATTTCTCTAAAAATAATAATTAAATTTAATAAATTTTTGTTAGAATTTTAGTTGTCAATAATTTTTTTGATTTCTTAATTATTAAGTAATTTATTTAAGTCATCCCTTATGCCTTAATAGGGAGTCAATTCAATTTTTAGCTTTGATGCGAAGTTGAGAAGGTATTGGTTTTACTATGATGTGTTTTTTTTTTTTGTGTCTGTTACCACTTTTTCTCAGCTCTCACCGAACGGATTTGTTTCAACTATACGTCAAAAGATCACAAATCATATCTAGTCGAAGACATTACCCTTAAAAATTGAAAAATTTCCCTCGTTCCCCGTAAATGGGGGAAACCTCCAAAAAAATTACAAATTTAAAAATCGCTAATTTTTGAAATTTTATCAACTTTTTTTAATAAAAACTGTCGTAACTTTTTCAAAAGTGAACATATCAATATAATTTTTTTTTTATAGATGCTTGATGTCTTTACCTATCATTTGCTATATTTTTTTTATAAATCTGACACTTAACCTGCCCANTTTGCTATATTTTTTTTATAAATCTGACACTTAACCTGCCCACAGGGGGGGATTTAAAATGACACTTATTCACAAAAAATTAACTTTTTCAACTTAACTTTTGAAAATGTTCCGGAAGGTCTGACACTTTTATATATATCTTAA
>NW_026101819.1:0-1437 GCF_025091365.1 Daktulosphaira vitifoliae
TTTCTAGTCCATCTCAAACATAGTGTTAGCGTGGATAAAGTCTCCTACGTCACGTTGGAAAACGTTTGTTGCGAATCACGTAAGTGTGATTCATAAAGATAGTTATATAAATCAATGGTTTCACGTTCCATCTGCACAAAACCCAGCGGATATAATATCACGTAGCTGTCAAACAAATGAGTTACGCAATAACAATTTGTGATGGAATGGTTCAGCATGAATTAATCTAGACGAGAACGTCTGGCCGTCAAGTCCAGAAAAAATCGACATTGAAGCAACTGAGGAAAGACAGGTATTTTTTACAATACCGTCGAACGAAAAAGAATTTTTTTCTACTAAATAAATTTTCCTGTTTTATGAAATTAATATGCGTTACCACTTATCTATTGCGATGGAAGAAGCGCGTCATTGAAAAAATAAAAACCGCGATTGAAATTGAAGTAAATGAGCTAAACAATGTGAAAACCACTTTAATAAAAACACTTATATTTTAAAGAGGATTTAATAAAATTAGNTTGTTCAACACTTATATTTTAAAGAGGATTTAATAAAATTAGGGTGTAAAGAAGTAGTCAAACCGAACAGTAAATTATATTTTCGTAATCCATTAATAGATGGAAACGGTGTAATTCACGTTGGAGGGCATCTAAACAATAANATCCATTAATAGATGGAAACGGTGTAATTCACGTTGGAGGGCATCTAAACAATAATAACTTACTTCTGTACAGTAAGAAGAATCCAATAGTTCGCCCGGCTAAATCAAATATAACTAAGTTAATCTTTGAGCACAAACATATCTGCTTGATGCACGCTGGCCCACAGCGACTTTCAGCGGCAGTGCGGGAACAGCACTGGCTATTAGGTGGACGCAACACGATAAAAATAACAGTGAAGAAGTGCATTGCTTGTTTTAAATCCAAACTCAACGTATATCGACCAATAATGGGTGATTGACCGAGAACACGAGTGGACGTTTAAGATAGAGTATTTTATGAAAGTGGTGCCAATTTTGCGGGTCCGGTGCTAATAAAGAGTAGTATGCGCTGTAACACGAATAAACTAAAAGCGTATATATGTATTTTCGTTTGTTTTTCCTCAAAGGCTACCCATATTAAACTGGTAGATAATCTTACCACTGAATCATTTTTGAGTGCATTATGAAGATTTTGGAGTGGGCGAGGAGTAGGTCGATATTTATACTCAAATAATGCAACGAACTTCGTGGGAGCTAACAATAAATTAAAAGAGCTAGCGGTATCATTCAAAATAGAACAACATATAGTAACGTTAAATAATTGCGTTACTGAAATGGAAGTAAGTTGGCATTTTATTCCTTCCCGTAGTCCGCATTTTAGTGGTCTATGAGAAAATGCAGTCAAATCGATTAAAACTCATCTCAAAAGATCATTTGGCGAGGCTGCTCTAACGTACAAG
>NW_026101820.1:0-1436 GCF_025091365.1 Daktulosphaira vitifoliae
AGAGACATTATTATAAAAATGGAATCTGGATACATTAGAATTAGAATGTTTTGTATTACTTCGTATTAAAAATATCTAAGGAATATTGCAAAAATATCTTAATGAAAATAAAATGTTTTGGGAGACGATATTAAGGTCTAGGTCCAATGCAAATATGTAAAAGTCAAATATGATGCAAATCAATGAAATTACTTGGCAATTATATATTTTTAAAAAATGTTTAATGTTTATTTTCAAAATAGCTGTTGTTTTTACATTAATAATAATAATAATTTTGTAAATAACATTCTAAAAATAATTTTTTTACGTACGCAAATGATGTCTGGCGCAAAACTCAGGGGAATAATTGCATACCGTAGGAACCACATAAGATTCAACAAATCTCATTGCCGCAGCTGTCACGTTAACTGTCATGTCTTGACTATTAGTAGACTTTTCGAACGTAGTATTCGTTGCTTCTTCAGCAGCATTTACTCCGAGAACTAGTATCCAAAAGGTTGCAACAGTTAAAACTGCACGTATAGGAATCATTATGATAGTTTTTTCCTGAACGTTATGAGTTTATTAAACGCTGCTGTGTCAAGATAATTTTACTATGACAAAACGTAAACCTTCCGCGAACGTGTTAACGTCAAGAATGAATTATCATTTTGCGTATCTGCCGCATGTAGACCCTCGTTAGTGGATTTTGTCGCACATTTTCGATTTCAAAAAACGAGTTGAACTGGTTTACATAGAGAACAGTGGTGAATTAATGTAAGCGATACTAAGACATAAGTCAAAATGGGTCAGCGCTACCGTTAACCCTCCCCCCGTACTGTGATTCTTAAATACCCATATGTAGAAAAAGTCATTTAATATTATCAGCCAGTAATTTTTTCTTGTTTCTAGCATTTATTTATTCTAGTAATTTTTATTAGAAATTTATATCAGATTCTTGTTTTTAATTTGCTGTTCCTTATGCAACCTTTAAAGTAGATTGTAAAAAATTTAATTTGCTGTATATTTCAAATTTTAACTTTGACCGTTAAAAGTACTGTAAAAAAAAAACAGTAAACAACTGTTATTTATTTGGTAAGAATTTGAGTTTTACAATAAATATTTTTAATGTGTTAACGTAACATGACGTTAACATTAAATTTTATTCATAATGTAAAAAATTACTAAAGTAATAGAAATATTCTCGGAAGAAGTTTTTTCTGTATTAAAAGAGATGATGACATAAATTATTTTTATTAGTTGAATTTTAAATTAAATATAGTCATTAGAATTTTAGTCTAAATTATTTTAAGTAAAATTAAAATTATATTAAAGATATTATTAATTTAAAAAACTAAAAAATATTAAAAATATTTAACTCAAAGCCACAAAAAATTAATGAAAAGTCGCGGATACATATTTCGGAAACAATGTTACCATTATCAACGCTAAACACA
>NW_026101821.1:0-1435 GCF_025091365.1 Daktulosphaira vitifoliae
AATAATAATAATTATAAATGTACCATACATTCAAAACTTAGCAATAATAACTATGTAATATCATCAAGAGCAATTCTAAAAATATTAAATAATCAAAAAAATTAATTATATTTTCTTAGTTGACTTAATTTGTATTTAGAAATAATTTTTGCAATTTTTATTATGTGATTAAAAAAAAATGTATTTTTTTAGTTTGTTTAATATATAGTTGTGCAATTATAATGGCTTTCTATATACTAGATTGTTCTTTTTTAAACCATTAGTGTTGAGATGTTTAAACATAAAAAATGATACAGGAACTTTAGATTAATAAAATTAATTGTATTTAGATTTTCATGTGGCCTCAAGTAATATATTTTAATGAATGAAAAACATAGTTTCGACTCTTTTTATTAAAAATTTGGTAAATATTACGAAATTGAAAAAATTATTTGCTGCTTATTATTTGATAACTTGTTGAAAATAAATGATTTTAATTATATTTTAAATGTATTTTTTTTTCATATTGATTATCCAGTAAAATTACAAAATGACCTTATTATTGTTTTAGTGCAAATTATAATAATTTGAATAATTATAATTAATACCTAATATCTTATTGGCAATAGCTGTACATAAAATAGAAATATTATCTTATTTAATAAATATTTTAAACTTTTATTTTTTTTCGTAGTTCTTATTGTTACAAGTATAACAAAAATTAATAAGATACATGTATAAAAATAGATGGGTATTTTTGGTGCTGACGTTTAAATTATAGGCACCACAGTCTTTAATTACTGAGACACCTTAAAACTAGCGGCAAGTTTAAAAAATTGATTCTAAGGAACTTTTTATAAAACACTTTATAAACTCGGGATTTATTTTGTCGTCACAGAAGTGGTTTTTACCAAACTTGATTTTTTATCTTATATCTTGAATAAAAACATTAAAATAAAAGAATACTGTCCATGTACACCATACTTTGAGTTTGCTCTTAATTTAATTATTTTTTTCAACCCTTCTAGTTAGTTTTGCAGTTGAATTTGTGTTCTCTACCTTTTATTGTTAACTGCTTCAGTTCAGTGTAACATGATATCCCGGCATCAGATATGGTTTATTTGATAAATGAAGTTTTAATTTTATTAGTTAATAGCAAAGAATGTTTGGACTACTTACAATTTGGAATTTGTAAATCTTATATGAATCATAGGAAATAAAATCCAAAATATTATTAAAATATGTATAAGTTAAAAACATAGAACTTCATATCATTAACTAATATTTATTTAACATTTATTTTAATTAATAAAGTATAAAAAATTGTAATATTTTCATATATTAAAAAAAAATTTCTTTAATAGCTATTTATAACGTTTCTTTTCATTAAAAAAAAAAAACATTAATAGTCAGAACTTTTCAACTAATTTAACAATTTAAACATAATAGTTTTACA
>NW_026101822.1:0-1434 GCF_025091365.1 Daktulosphaira vitifoliae
ACACCCCCTCCTCCACTGTGCCCGAAAAAATTTCGAACACCTGACTCGCGCTTTGTTCGTTCGTGTCGGCAGCGTGTTCGACCTCCGATAACCTGATTACATCCGAATTTACCGCGGCGTCCCCTCCATTCCGATAAGAGGGGTGCGGTGCCGAAAAAGTGCCAAGATCGTTGGCGGTATGTAANGGTGCCGAAAAAGTGCCAAGATCGTTGGCGGTATGTAACTCGTAAGGGCCGTTAGATTCGGTGTTCTGCGCGACGGTCGTGATGCGTAATATGTTTTCACCAGATAAAAATTTCGAAGCGGCAGGGCGCGTTTTAAACGAAACGTCGTCTAAAACGCTGCGCCCTGTTTGAAACTGTTGTAGGCTGGAGGGGCGGACTAATTCCCTCCTAGCCGGTTGCCGTTTCCCGATACCGACGGCCGGTTTGGGCACTGGCGGTGCCAGTGTCGCTCGCCGCAATATCGGCACGGGGTAGGCGGTGCGTCCGCGTGTGCATAACCCGCTCGCTGTCGGGCCGCTGGTTGCGCGGTATGCCGCGGATGCAGATCGGCTGGCTGTCGGGACGCTGGCGGAGCGTACCGAGGATCCGCGGTTTTGTCTACGTCGTGCTCTATCTCACGTAGATCGGCGAAAGACGCTGGGTGCATTAACCGTATCATAGCGCGGTAATCGTCCCGTAAAAGCCCCGTTAACTGTCGCACAAGTTGTTGTTCTGGTAAACCACAACGTACTCGCGCGGCCAATCGTTGTTTATGAATGATAAATTCAGTTAACGTTTGTCGGGGACCCTGTCGCGTCGTTTTTAAGTCCGTCTCGAGCGCCGTCCTGATGTCGATATTGTCGAACTCCTCGAGTAATTCGGACCTAAATTCCGCCCAAGGCATATTGTTTAATTTAATAGCTCGCCACCAATCACCTGCCCTGTCGTTCAAAAACGGGACGACGATGTTCACCCACGCAGTTGGGTGTATACCGCCCTGACAGAGTAGATCCTCCGCTCTGTCTAGAAACTCCCGTGGGTCCTCTTCGTTTCTCCCGTAATATTCAGGTAAACAGGCGCGTACGGTGCGTAGGTCGTGGTAAGGTACCAGTACAGACCGCGAGCTGCGGGTAGGCGACAAATCATTGAAGGACCGACGACCGTCGGTTGTGTTGAGTTGCCCCTCCCGTGGTTGGCGCATAAACGAAAAATCTGTCGGCTCGTTCTCATATGTATGAGTGCGCAGATAATGTTCGTCTTGCCAACCCGTGCTACTCATCCGTGGTAGCGACGCGCGCGACGCTTGTCCGTACGACCGTCTCATGTTGCGGGCTTCTTGCGCTTCGAAGTCCGCGAGGCGTTCGTGTAGTGTTGCGTCGTGTCGTGTCGGGTCCGTCGCTCCCGATGGACCGAATGTAACGCGATGCGCGTCCGATCGTCGACTATCGTT
>NW_026101823.1:0-1434 GCF_025091365.1 Daktulosphaira vitifoliae
CAGTTGTTAATAAGCCGACGTCATTTACCAATTATGTGTGGTACCCGTTTGCTTGAGAATATTATTAAGGCGGGACAAAGTGCTTTTTTCTTGATTTTACATGAGTAGTATCTATTCGTGTAGTCAATGGACTCGTAATTAGGCACTCATAAAAGGAATTCGGTGCTACTAAATTCAAATACTCAGAGACAAATTGGCGTTATTTGTGGTTCAGATTCAATAATGTAGTTTTTTTATATAACCGTATTCCGTTCACGTCGATTAATAAGCATGTATAATGTATTGGCTAAAGGGGTCCGAAGCCGCAGGGTGAAATACAAGGAGGCAGACCGTTTTATTTAATCGCATTGGGGGAGTTAAGTTTACGGGTAGGGTAATAGTTTAACTTACTGGACACCAAATAATTCTCAATTCTATAAATTCTTGTAAGAATTATGTATATATATATTAATGTGTAAAGCCAATATAAAGGCTTATTGAATAAATTACGGTTTTAAACAAGAGTGTTCACAAGGAGGAGGGGTTCTATCTTCCTTGCTATGGTGTTTAATTTTAAATTCACTTATTAAAGAGTAATACAAATATCTTTATACACAAACCTATGAACATGACTTAGTTATAGTAGTGATGGGTAAATTCCCACACACATTATTCACTTGGATAGCAGAGACTGAACGCTATAAACATGTGGTGTAATATGTATAGCCTAGCTGTCAATCTAAACAAATCAGAGTTAGTTATGTTCATCAGAAGAAGAACAGGGCTTAACAGTCTTGGCGCGTTTATTCTGAATTGACAAGATATTGGCTTTAATTCTTGGAATACATGGGTATTATCCCAAAAAGTAAGCTAAGATGAGAATCACATATTGAGATAAAAGTAAAAAAAGCCATGGATACATTGTGGACATGCAGCAGAACTCTGTAAAAAACCTAAAATCTTAAACCAAGAGTTATGTATTAACTATACACTTCAGTGATAAACCTGATTTTGTATAGTGCCTTGGTCTGATAAACCAGAACAACTTTTATTAAAATGAGGAAAAAATTTAAATGCATTCAAAGAATGGCTGCTATAGGCCATTACCGAGATGATACGAACCATAACAACAGTGTCATTGGAAGCGCACTAATTGGACTACCCTCTTTTTATTTAGAGGTTAAAGTTCATGTTGAAGCTACAAATACAACTTAGATATCTGAGCTATAGATAGCCCAGATGCTTACCACGATGCTCTACACCACAGAACATGGTAAAATACAAAAAGAGATAAACCAGAGTATACTGGGACATATTTCGTATTGTAACAAACCTGTTCTCCAAAATAATATCCCATACAATGTTAAGATCTTAACACACCCAGAGAAAAACCTCGATCTATATAATAAATTCATTGTTCAATTTGATAAATATATCATTACTATTGAATCAATG
>NW_026101824.1:0-1432 GCF_025091365.1 Daktulosphaira vitifoliae
TGTAATTTGTTTGTAATTAGTCATTTCTATGACCTCATTGTATTATTGATACGTGTATACGCTTAATATATTTGTTAAGGATTTACGTCCGTTTATATTTAAAATAAATAAATAAATAAATAAATAAATATGTCGGTAAAAAATTAACGGATGCTGAAAAAACTAATTTTCTAGAAAATATATGGATTCCAGGTAAGAATTATTCATTTCCTTCTACTGAACATGGAAAAAAAACTATTGAAATTTCAGTATAGCTGGCTGGAAAAATGGAATTGGCTTGCCTATAGTAAAGTAAAAGATGGCGCTTATTGTAAATATTGTGTGCTTTTTTCTCAATCAAAAGGTGGTAAGGGTAGTCAGCCGCTAGGTCAACTTTGCACTGAAGCTTTTAACAAATGGAAACATGCTGTAGAAAGGTTTAATAACCATGATAAAGCAAATTATCATCAAAATAGTATAATCGATTTTCAATCAATTACAGCAATCATTGCAGGAAAATCTGACACTGTTTATCATCAACTAAATAAAGCTGAAAAAATTCAAAAAGAAAACAATCGAAAAATTATCGTTCCAGTAATTGAATCGGTGCTTCTATGTGGACGACAAGGCATTGAACTTAGAGGTCACCGTGACTCTGGAGTTCTTAATCTTGAAGATCCCTTAATAAATGAAGGTAATTTTCGAGCATTATTGAGATTTTTCCTAAAGGCAACTACAAAATCCGGCGATGAAAGTTTTTTATTGGCTAGAGAAAATTGTAGTAAAAATGCACAATATCTAAGTTGGAAAATACAAAATGAAATTGTTAGCATCTGTTATGAAATTATTTCATCCAAAATTGTAAAACAAATTAACGAAAGTAATTTTTTTTCAATAATAGCTGATGAAACAGCTGATATATCGGGTATTGAACAGTTTGCTTTATGTGCTCGTTATTATGATAGTAAAACCAAAAATATTCATGAAGATTTTTTGAAGTTTGTTCCGGTATATGATGTAAGTGGAAAAAGTTTAGCGAACTATATAATTACTGAGTTAAAAGAATTAAATATCGAAGTAGAAAATCTACGAGGTCAAGGTTATGATGGAACGGCAAGCATGAGTGGGAAATTTAATGGAGTTGCAGCTTTAATTAAGAAAGAACAACCAAAAGCTTTATATGTGCATTGTAGTGCCCATAATCTTAATCTATCTGTTTCAAATTCATGTAATATTCAAGGAATAAGGAATACTTTGAATACAATAGAAGCGTGTTATAATTTTTTTAACACTCCGAAGAGACAACAGTTTTTTTCAACACATTTAGACGAATTAAAAAAAAATAAATCTTCATCTTCAAAAGAAAAATTGTAAAAATTATGTCCTACTAGGTGGATTGAGCGTTATAACTCAATTGAAACATTTTATGAATTTTTCCCTGCGATTTTAAATT
>NW_026101825.1:0-1432 GCF_025091365.1 Daktulosphaira vitifoliae
TTTACGATGGTAATTATGTTTACGTTGAATATTATAGTTGTAATACAAACCAAGGTGAGAGCTGCTTTTGTTGTTCGTTTAGTTCCTAACACTGCTCTGACTGAGGCAGTAGTAATTCGTCCTGCCATTAGAGTTAGGCAAATCACACAAAATTTACGAACTATGGACAATAACTAAGTAACATATTCAATTGTAATTAAATTATGAATAAAATTGTTAGTAGAACTTTAATTGATAAACTCAAAATATATTTTTATCAAGAAAGCTATAATTAAAAATAAAAACTTATTTAATAGTTATTAAGTAAATGTGTGTATTTTTATAAATTAAATAATGAAATATAAGTAGATACTTTATTAGCTACTTTTCACTTTTTCAAAATTTTATTTCATCATAAGATGATATTCACTCAGTTATATTTTCAGCTGTTGTAGAGATAAGTTATCTCAGATAACTGATTTTAATAGACATTCTGTGATTATATCACGAATAATTCTTTATATATTTTATTATTATCATAGTAAAATGAATTCATTTTACTATGGTTATTATCACAATTATATATTAGAACATAGATAAAATAGAACGTTTTTAAGAAAGTTTTATAATAACTGTATAAATAATATCAATTAATATATATTTGTAGTTATTATACCACATGAAAACCTAACACTTGAAAAGATGTAGATATTTCATCTTATCGCTTATGTTTTATTCTGGTAGCATTTTTTAATTTCTTTGAAAAATATTTCTGAAAATTTCAAAACTGTAAATTGTAAGATCCTGCGTTAAACTTAAAATATTTTCAAAGGAATAACTATGATATAATTAACATTGATGGTTTTTAATGTTGATTATAGAACTAGTTATCATAAAAAATCTACATTTTACCATATTTGGCATACTATATCAAATATCTAAGTATAGTTGATAACCATCGCATATTTTCGCCAATGTTTAGTTCACACAGGAGTCGAGTACCAAATCTTTTACTCCAATTGTTAAATTACAACAAAGTTACCATCGAGATTGTTGCTATCATTTAAATCCACAAATGACATGGTAAAGTTTTTAATGATTATATTTATTATAATTGTGGACAATATTATTTATAAAAATACTATTTCACAAAATGTTAAAAACTTTCAATTTTCAGGTAAATATGTATATCTTGCAATTTTATTGTAGGATTAAAATTTTATATTTAAAAAATTAGACTTAACTATTCACTATTTCATGAAAGTGCATATATACATGCTTCCCAAATTTGCTTTAAATATCATGTACACTAAGAAATCACTATTGGAATTATTCTACTACACAATTTTTCAAAAGACAAATTTTTAATTTATGTAGTTAAGGATTAACTATCCACAGAAACTATAATTTATTGTTATTAGCAAAAAAAAGTGACATGTATTAATACTACTTG
>NW_026101826.1:0-1432 GCF_025091365.1 Daktulosphaira vitifoliae
TCATAATTCAATAACTTTGTGATATATTGTAAAATAATTTAATTATTACAAATTAAAATACAAATATATTTATAACAAATTAAATGGAACTTGTTTGATAATTTTTTTTTTTAACGCTTTATAAGCCCATTAATGACCATAGCGGTCCCCCCAATGGAGGAGGTTTCTAAACCATTGATACTCCAGGAAAGGTAGTTAATCCGAAGCTGGAAAGAGGGATGATGACTCCAATTACCAAACTGATCTCTCGTTCGGCAAATAAAGCAGTCCATGACCGAGTTTCAAACCAGAGACAGTGCGCGTCAAACACTGCCGCATTACCAATTTGGCCACATTGACCCTGATTGTTTAATAATACTAACTTTTATTATTTTTTTTTTTAATAAGTAACAGAATATTTCTCATTTTTTATAATTAATTAAGTTGTGAAATACCATAACTATTAAAAAATTTACTTAAAAATTCAAGTTTAATATAATAAGTTCAAAGAAATCAATATCATATAGTAAGTAATCTTTCACTGTAACAAATACTTTAAAAAATCATAATTTTCCATGACAAATGAGAGAAGAACAATTGAAACACATCAACAACATAAAATCATTAAAATCTAGGACAGTGAATTATATAAATATAATTCATAAAAATATCAAGCCCTAATTAATAGCTAAAAATCTTACTTCAATTACAATTTATTACAGACTTAAACACAAACCATCAGACAATCATGCGTTAAGACTAAATTTAGTTATGTATAAATAATAAGTTAGCCAAATATGATCATACAAAAAAATTTTTTTTTAATGTTGGTAAAAGCATTTAANATCAAAAAATTTTTTTTTAAATGTTGGTAAAAGCATTTAATAATTACCTGAATTATTAGTATCGTCTTCATCTTCTTTAGCATTGTCAATATCTGTGTGCGTTTCATTCCATTTTCTTTTGCCATTAGGTTTGCTATCATCTATGGCTGTTGTCGGGTTAAACGAAGCCATTTACTCCTGAAATGTTCAACAAGCAATACAAAAAATTATTTATTAAGAGACACCAAATTAGCAAAATTTAATGTTTGCCGTTGCCGAAATTTTAAATTTTTAACATTCGTAATTTAATTCTAATCACAGGTTTTTTTCTGTTAGCCGCAACTACGAAAATTAATAAACAAAACGCCTATCGGACGACTGATAAAATAAAAACTTAGGCTCTATAACTTATAAGTGAGAGTGAGACAGGATATCATACAACTTATCAGTTAGAATAATAGCTACGGAGGGCTATACGAATCATATATTCCCAATTCGTTTGCGCGGCTGATAACTGCAACTGATTGACATAAAATAATATATTAAACTAAGTTTGTCACAAAATATTCTTATAAAGAAAATTATTTAAAAAAAAAAATTAAAAATTAATCAACTTACACAATTATAGA
>NW_026101827.1:0-1431 GCF_025091365.1 Daktulosphaira vitifoliae
TATATAAAAAACATTTTAAAGAAATAATAAAAGATGAGGAAATAGAATGTATGTATGAATATTATTATCGAACCCAACAACATTATATAAATTATGAACTTGAAATTCGAAAAAATTACCTTGAAATCATACATACGTAATTATTTACAAATTTCAAAATTAGTGTTCATGTAAAACATTATAAAATCAATTTTTGTATTGTGTAGTTAAACACTATTAGTTTTTTAATAATTAATGTATAACTAATTAAGCAAACAATTTATTTTATAAAAGTAACAAAATATAATATTGATTGTCTCAGTTTTCAATAATTTATTTAAATAATAAAGGAGATATTACGGTTTTTTTTTTATTAATTTTTTAAATATCTTTGTTAAGTTGTTGAATATAATTTTAATATTTAATAATTATTTTTTAGCACGAAAAATAATTAAGTATTTCACATGAAATATTCATCTTTTTTATTCAAGTAGCAGTTTTATTTTTAAAATATATTGCTTACTAGACTTTTGACTAAATTCTGCATTGAAACAATCTCGTAGCAAATTTGCGCCCTCTTACTTATTTTTGTACCATTTTAGATGACCTAAAGTATGAAAGCAAATTTGATAACATAATAAAATAAGGCATAGATATTAAAAATGTTTATTAAGTGGTATACATTTAAAGTCTAAAATTAAGAAAGTTATAACTGACGTAGAATTTATGACACGTTTTTGGTACTTGTCCTGCTAAAAATCAGATAAATTTCTACTGCAGCGCTATGTATTTGAAATTAAATTCGTAAAAATATCGCTAATTTAAAGAAGGAACTTATGTCTGACGGTTCTTTGAGATATGTGTAATTAGTTGGAATAATTATTTCCGACATTTTTTCAATATAATTTTCTATATGTAATCCTACATACAATAGCAGTTACCCAACCCAATCGCGCTCCATCGCCACCTGGCGGAGGGTGAGTGGTATATCCAACGTAAACTAACCTAATGCAATGGGAGGGAAACGTTTCATTTCAAAATGATAAGTATTTTGCTTTATAGAAACTCTTTTTTCTTAAAACAGTAAACATTTTTGAAGCATAGGTGAATTTAATCAAAATTTTCTTTTATAAATACCTTAGATATTTTCCTTTTTTAGATGTATATTTTAACCATACGCATAGCTAAGAGTTCTTCCACGGTGCATAACTTTTGAAAGTTATCCCAAAATACTACCCTTAAAAATAATTTTTTCTTGCAATTATCTTTATATTTATTAAAAAGTTTTTATGGCACATTTTTGGTACCTTCGACGCTCCTAAGAACCTGATAATGAAATGTTGAAGAAACATTCAAAAAATTATAACTCATGTTGATCATGAAACTTTTGTTTGACAAACATTTAGAATTATTTAAAAACGAATATAATATGTTAATTAATAAATTTTAAAG
>NW_026101828.1:0-1431 GCF_025091365.1 Daktulosphaira vitifoliae
AAAAAAAAATTTTGGAAAATGACCGCCAAATAAAAACAAAAATGTTATTTTTATGTATAAATCATTGTTTAAAATGTTAACGTTTGATACTTAAACGAGAACTATTTATGTTAAAAATGAACAAAGCATTACAATTTTAGCTTCGATGCGAAGCTGAGAAAGTATTGGTTTTACTAAAATGTGTTTATTTCTTTATTAAAATACTAATACCATCTATAAATATTAAAGTATAAAGAGAACTAATAACAGTCAANACATCTATAAATATTAAATTATAAAGAGAACTAATAACAGTCAATAAATAATATCATTTTCTTCAAGTCTTATGACACTCAAAGCAGTTTTATATGGGAAGTCGAAAATATCATAGACATCCACCATACTATCAAGTTCTTTTGGTCTACATTTTAGCTTCGATGCGAAGCTGGGAGAGTATTAATTCTACTATAATGTGTTTTTTTTTTGTGTCTGTTAGCACTTTTTCTCAGCTNGGAGAGTATTAATTCTACTATAATGTGTTTTTTTTTTGTGTCTGCTACCACTTTTTCTCAGCTCTCACCAAACGAATTTCTTTCAACGACATGTCAAAAGATCACAAATTGTATCTAGTCGAAGACATTAATCTCAACAATTGAAAAAATTTCCCTCGTTCCCCGTAAATGGGGGAAACCTCTAAAAAAATTACAAATTTAAAAATCGCTAATTTTCGAAATTTTTTCAATTTTTATTACTAAAAAATGCCGTAACTTTTTCAAAAATGAACATATCAATATAATTTTTTTTTATAGATGCTTGATGTCTTTACTTAACATTTGGTATATTTTTTTTGTAAATCTGACACTTAACCTGCCTACAGGGAGGCATTTAAAATGACAAGTATTTCACAAAAAATTTACTTTTTCAACTTAACTTTTGAAAATGTTTCAGAAGGTCTGACACTTTTATATATATCTTAAATTAAAGCTGATGTAATGTACTTTATTATGGAAAAATAAAATTTGACCTCTGGACTTGTCTTCATGGTGAAAATGGCTACCGAATGCTATTTTCATGTGAAAATTTTCGATTTTTTTTTACAATTTTAACTTTAAAATGCTATAACTTTTTGAAAACTGTATGGATCAACACAATTTTTTCATGAGAAGTGTATTTATGTACATCTTTTATCCGACATACTTTTTTTTTAAATCGGACGATTTCCCTATATACAAGGGGGGTTTAAATCTTGAAAATGCATATAGCAAGTAGAACTTTTTCAAGTTAANTATTTCCCTATATACAAGGGGGGTTTAAATCTTGAAAATGCATATAGAAAGTAGAACTTTTTCAAGTTAACTTTTGAAAGTGTTACAGAAAGTCTAACACTTTTATATATATCTTAAATTAAAGCTAATGTAATATACTTTATAATGGTAAAAATAAATTTCGGAC
>NW_026101829.1:0-1430 GCF_025091365.1 Daktulosphaira vitifoliae
TATTCTCAATGATTTATTTTCAAAAAATAATAAACAAATATTAAAAAATATATTTTATGACCATATTGTAAAAATATTTCAAATCAAATATATATTTTATTAAATAAATTTTTAATGTATTTTTAAAATATTTAATATTTTAAAATCATTTTGTAGGAATATTTTGGCGATATTAATACACCAAAATCATTATGTAAGTGTTCACTGGAATATAGCCAACAACTCTGTTTTGTTTCAACATGTAAATTGCTACTCCAATATATAAAAGAGCTACGTGCGCCTACCGTCCGCCTAATATTAAAACGCATTTCCGGCCGACCTTCCATGTGTAATCAGATTAATGGCGAATATTTGTTCTTAAATAGATTGCAAACTAATTTACGGCAAACCGATATAACTTTACGAAGGTAATCGCGAATAGCTTTGAATGAAAGTTCTGTGGTTTTGTGAACTTTCACCGGTACCTTAATGGAACTGGCAACGCTGCCTCCATTATTTCTTCGGATCATTGTATGAGAGTATTTTCCAGACTATTTGACAAATTTGCAATCGTGCACATTGATAAATAATGCGGGTACATTTAATAAGTATTTATAAGTTCGAATTTTCCAAAAACAAGTGACTAGATAAATAATATGAAACCTAATTAGTGGATTAGTAAGCTATATTAAAACAATTTTAATATCAGTTTTGTAATTTTTAACAAAGATTCAAGTTTTTAAATTTGTTCATTATTTTTTAATAACAACTAAACTATTTTAATAATGCTATTAATTTGAATATTTATAAATATGAAATTTCTTTTATAAGCATTATAAATGTTATTATCTCTATTAACCTAATATACTATAAATGTAGGGGAAAGAAGGTAGAGAAAATTTTAATAATAGAAATATTTTAACATTAAATTGTTGTAGCGCTATGAGAATTATATGATTTCATAGATAAATAAATAATCAAATATTTCATGGAAATTATGTTCATATCTAACCAATATTAAAATGTATTCGCGTTTTTGTTTTTTTATGTCAATAGTAAAATTTAGTACACATTTCACTTTTTATTTTACGTGACCAAAAATATAAAACAAAATATTTTTTAATCTAAATATATAATCATTAGGTGATAATGAAGACTGAGGAAAAAAG
Organism: Daktulosphaira vitifoliae; assembly: GCF_025091365.1. Taxonomy (NCBI): domain Eukaryota; kingdom Metazoa; phylum Arthropoda; class Insecta; order Hemiptera; family Phylloxeridae; genus Daktulosphaira; species Daktulosphaira vitifoliae. Next base: position 1,149 of record NW_026101829.1, read on the forward strand.
TAACAATTTACATCACACAGTATATAACTTGAGTTATAAAGTAACCTAGGAGAAAATTGCGCTTTTTTTCTATTGTATAAATCATGTAATATATAGTAGTTATACAAAATTATTATTTTATCTAGAAAAATGATCAAAAATACAAATTAAACAGTTTTAATAAGATTTGAACTTTATTTAATGAATTATATATAGAATAAAAAACCCAGCACAATAGGGACGTGGCATAGTTGGGTCAATTATAATGATATCTGACAGTGATTAAAATCACTGTCATAAAAA
>NW_026101830.1:0-1430 GCF_025091365.1 Daktulosphaira vitifoliae
TGATTTGAGTCGATAGACTTATAAATAAATAAATCATTTATATAATCATGAGTGTATTTAGCCATAACTACTTGGCTGGTAGCGTACCTATACCAATTATTTCACAATTAATTATGCATTAATAATAATAACCGTCTGAGTACTTGAGATACACAACTAGTGTTACAATTGATTTAAAAAGTTTCATGTGTGTCAAAATATTTTATAATTTAGCTCTTGTATCCATCAATGGTTTTGCACAGTAATTGAGTACTTGTAATCTCTGAATATAAGTTAACGTTTTAGACATTTTTCATTTATAAAAGTTAAATTGATTAATAAAAAAAAAATTAGACAAATGTCAATGACTAATGGAGATAATTGATTAATTTAACATGAATTTTCTGTAAACAAAAATAATATTTTTGATGTTTGGAACATTATTAATTGCAATATTTAATTATTTTTTCTGCGTAAATTACTCAAACATGTCATGTTTGAGTTATGAAAAGCATAAACTGTATGCTTTTAATTTAAAATACAGTTTTTATCTGTATTATTATTTTTATAATTCTATAATCTATTTATACTTATTTAGTTCATAATTACTCTTGTGATTAAATTTTTAACCTACGATAACCTTATAATAAGTAATTATTATATTTATATATCATTAATTAGTGCTACATTTTAATACTAATTAAATCGTAATACCATAAATTGAAAACTAATCAAATAACTTTTATGGATTGTCTTTATACCTACTCACAATATATCCTTTAAATACAAAAAAGTTTTTAATTTAACTGTCTTGTTACTTTAATAGTTTAACATATTTTGTATCTTTTATGATTGTTTTACTACTGTAGAGATTACAACAGTTTAGTTTGCGCAAATCGTAAATCTCTCAAAGCATATTTTGCCTCGACTAAAACTTAAATACTATAACTACGTGGTTACAAAATTACGCAACCAAATCATTTAGATTTTAGTGGATATTGTCTTGAATTTCTTGCGTTACAAATTTTCACTGAAATACAATTAGACGCCCTGAGAGTCTATGTGTTAATCTAAAGAAAATTGTATTTATTTCAAACAGTTTTTTTTAGTATAAGTTCATTATTATAATTTTGTGTGAGTATTATAATTTTTCAATACGCTACTTCTTAGCGGCAATCAACTCAAAAGGCTTGTACATCTCAGCCGAAAAGATCGAAAGTTAGTCCGTTTTGCTGGTAGTTAAATTAGTATCTAATCTTAACCTTTACGGTTTAATAATTGGACTTTGTATTAAACTCTTTCAAAAAAAATTCTATTTATAGAAATAGATTTGAGTTCGATCATATATTGTCTTCAATTAAAAGTCGATGGAATATTAATTTGTACGCTATATGATTAATTAATTTCTGTCGCTATGAAAAATTGAATCATATTGGACTAATATTACTCAA
>NW_026101831.1:0-1430 GCF_025091365.1 Daktulosphaira vitifoliae
AGAATTTAACTCAATATGTTATTTGTAAATTGTTTAAAGTTTTTTGTTTTTAAACAAAAATATTAAGTTATTAAGAAAAATGAATAATTATTTTAGATTAAATATTCCAATGTCTGTTAAATGGACTTGTTTGGCTCTCACTAGTGCATTTGTTACAGTAGTGATACTTCATTATAAGAGAAAAAAATTTAACTCCAAAGTATTATTTTTTGAACCTATTGGCTATCGTCCAAATTACTCACTGTGTCCACAGATAATGAAAATTGTAAATTGCTTGTATTCGGCACAAAAATCTATAGATGTTTGTGTTTATACTATCTCTAGTGAACCACTAGCTGAAGCATTAGTAGATGCTCATAAACGTGGTATTTTGGTCAGAATAATAGTTAGTAATGGTATACTATTAAACACTAAAGAAGTTAGACTGTTTCGAAACAGCGGTATTAAAACAAAATACCAAATTTATGATGATGGCAGTAAAATGCATCACAAATTTGCGATAGTTGATTCTACTCAATTAATACATGGATCTATGAATTGGACTCATCAAGCTGCTTTTAATAATTGGGAAAGTGTTTTAATTACAAATTTACCTAGTATTGTAAATGGATTTAATGAAGGTTTTGAAAAAACATGGCTTACAATATCTTAAGCAATCACTAAATAAGTACTTATTTGTAATATTTTTAGTATATTCTAAATTAGTTCAAAATAATATTTTATGTATTTAATGTTGCAATTATTCATGAATATTAATTTCCCAATATTTTGTCACCTTAAATAAAATTATAGTTTATTTTAAGTTGTTTTAATGTTTTTGTATTTATTCATTATAATTGAAACTTTTGGAATAATTTAGTATAATCAAGTATAGAAACCATACTATGGACACTGAAGACTTTTTTTGTAAGTAACATACCACTATTTCTATAAGCTTATTACTCCTATTTTTAATGTTTTTGTAATTGTATATAATTTATTTCAGAGTATAAAATCCTTGTTTTTATTTACTTTTTTATATAAAAATGTTACATTAAAAAATATTGACCTATATTAATTTGAACTAACAGTCTATATAGGTTCAAAAAGTGTTACAAAAATAGTGGAGATAAAATTATAATCCTATATTTTTGTAAAATATAACTTGGATCATAATTTATTTTCATTTAATTCTTAGATTGTCTCAACTAGAATTATAATCTTGACCTATTACTAATGTATATAATACTAACAAGTGCATTGTTTAACTAGAGTATTACAGAATTGTTACTTTTTTTAGCTAATTTATTATAGAGAATATTATTGTCTTTTAAGAATTAAATATTTACTTAGTGTATATATTACATTAATTTAGTTCTAGTGCATATTTATAAATTTTCATTTTTATTATTATTTAGGGTAATATTTTTATGCAAAATTATTGCACAAAA
>NW_026101832.1:0-1429 GCF_025091365.1 Daktulosphaira vitifoliae
GATGTTTTGGTAAATCTACTAACTTTTGATTTACTATATATTTTGCGTTACTTTTTTTTTTTTAGTAATTTATACATTTTTAGATGACTACGTTAAAATAATATTTTAGCTCCAATGCGAAGTTGAGAATGTATTATTATTATTATTATATCATAGTAATATAATATAAAAAATATATATCATTGATGTATATTTTTTTATGACTGTCGCCACTTTTTCTCAACTCTTTCAAAATCGATTTTACTGAACAATATATCAAAAGATTACAAATCGTATCTAATTAAAGACATTTTTTAAACTTTTTTTTACTTTCTTTAAATGCCATATTTTTTGTTAAATGAATGAATCAAAATAATTTTTATTTAGAAATCTAATCCTTTATCTGTCTTCAGAAGGGATTCGAAATAGAAACTTTTGCCTGAAGTTAACCTTTTCACCTTGATTTTTGAAAATAAAAATGTAAAATTTATGATTAAAAATCAATAACTATTATAGGACTAGCACTTATTGAGTTACAATAATTTTATTACATCTGACATCCCTGTGACGCGTAATCTTTTATATGTTGTTTACACAAATAATTGCCGAGCTCACACAATTTCATACAAAATTAACAATACCTAGTACATTGCTTATTGTTATTAGTTTACACATCCTAAACAAAGATACAATACTAAACACTTCTTGCACCGTATGGCACAAATGACACTCTTTACAGTTATATAACTTTTATTATGCTATTAAATTTTATTACTATATTCCATGATTTACTATAAAAGTGCCAAATGTCCTATAGGCTCTGGTCCGTCACAAGCTTATTCAGTCTGATTATTTCTTCTCTTGTGATTGTACTTAAATGAACAGATTAGCTCTTTCTTTTTATTTTACAGTGTATCTTTGTGCGGTTATCTAGCTCTCAACTTATGACATGGAGTCTTATTATTAATATTAAATTATAACTATTTTAGAATATATCTTTGTTAAAATAACTAACACTTCGTTTACAATATACGTGATTTTGTGACTTTATATCAATTATTTTAAATTAATAATCCCTTATTAATTAACCACCTACAATGAACACCTGACTGACATCTCTACTCATCGTAGATCAATAACTTCTATTAAAAGATATCAAGTAAAAGTAGTTTTACCTTATTAACTGCAATAATTAAGTAATAATTAGGATAATGTATTGATGCACCACTAACTATCTCTTATTTTAATCACTATTCTCTAAATCACGCTTGCTTTTCCTCCCTTTTTCTTATTATAAATATACATCGGTACGAGCTGTTCTCGCCAGCTTATATCCATTCAATATGCGTATATAGCGGGTTTATAAGTATCTAGAATTATTTTATGGTTACGATTATTATTAATATTTATCATACATGTTAACTGGTTTAAATTTGGTTAAAAAAAATTA
>NW_026101833.1:0-1429 GCF_025091365.1 Daktulosphaira vitifoliae
TATTAATAAATGTTAAGAATTAATTAAATATAATAATTAAAATAGAATTAGTACAATAATTATATTATTATTAACCTATTTATATTTATTTACGTTTTAAAATCTATACTATGTATTAAAGAGAAAGGAAAAATATGCGCACAGAAAGCACTAAACCTTCCTGTCTGAGTTAAGTAGGACGACTAAAGTTAATATAAAGTTATATATATATAAATAATTTAAACTAGAATAAATATTAGTATTTGGAAATTAAGAGCCTTCTATAATATATTATTGATATAATTTATGAAAATAATTTAATACTTACTTAGGTAAATATTAAATTAGTTTAAAATTATAGTATTATTAATTGATATATTTGTATACGTTTTATACTAAGAAATAATTTTTAAAAACTTTTTCAAAAAAAAATAAATACCTATTGACAGTTATGAAATACTTAGATTCAAATCATAACCTTTATTTCCATTTTGAATGTATGGTTATTACTTATAATAAATGTAAATTATTTATTAAAAATTGTAGATGAATAAACGATACATTTATAGTTATTACGCCTGACTACTTGATAGTTGGCAACAGTTATTACTTTAAAATATAATAGAATGCGTATTATGATGGTCAGGCACTACTATACTACTATTACTACTAAAAAAGTTTCTTGTCTGTACAGTGTACACTCTATATAAATATTAATTAAAAATTCTAGCGTTTATCTTATAGGATACATGGAAATATTTAGACTGTTGAAGTGAATAAAATAAAAATTATAGTGTAATACAGTTTACCATGTGCACATAATTTATTTATTTATTAAATAATATAACGCTTAGTAGGTAATAAAAATATAAACTTATAGAGTATTATGTGCTTATAAAATTCAGTAACAACTAAGTAAAACAAAAAAAATTGACTACCGATAATAATGGTAATAGCTAATAATTATTATTCAAATAGAGTTTACTCCCGTCTAAAGAGTCATAAAAAATCTATATCAAAGCAAATACATACGATTGGCTGGAAAAAATAACCATTTATTTAAAAATATTATCACAAGAAATATAAAAACGGTTGTGAGTGAAAAATCAAATTACTCAAAATACTATAAATTCAAAACTTTCGTATTGAAACTGATATTTTCATATGAAATGTATGTTAGAGCGAATGTGGTTTAAGTAATTTTTCAGGGGTTATAATAGTTTTGAACTGAAAATAAATATTTCAAATTTTAGTCTTTCTTTGATATCATTAATTGCAATAAAGTGTTATGAAGCCATACTGTTACATTAATATTAATCCCTGTGAGATCAACGTGTTTCTATTGACTCCCTAATAAATGATTAAATTTGACTTATTCACATTCATTTCTAGCTAATGTTGTAACATGTTTGTATACATGTTTGACTGTAAAATTATTAAGTTTTATTAG
>NW_026101834.1:0-1429 GCF_025091365.1 Daktulosphaira vitifoliae
CAACGAAATATTATTTTGGAAATTATCTCAAGGGATACAAAAAATAATAATAATAATAATAGTTTATTATACGTGTAGTATCACTAGAGAATGGACAATATTTTCATAATTGGCAATTCGTTTCAGTGGTAACATTACGTGTTTATTCGGGGACTCGACGGCTATGCGTTTTCGGTAATCATTTAGTAGTTACGGCCACCGAGTGTATTATTGTCAAAAGCAGTTACCACCAGAGTGTTTGTTTGTATTCGCATTTATTCGCCAACAAGATTTTACATTGCCATTTAATAACATAATGTTTTCTGTTGTAACACTATAATAGCGTGTGCATTAGTATACCAACAAATCAGCTATATGTATAGAGTACACATACAACTTAAGTCATGGAAACACTAAGTTATTTTAATACACGCACTTTAGAGTGTCTGAAAACTTGCCTTGTTTACTAAGACACTAACGACACGATTGTAGAACAAAAGGATAATATTGTGTTTTGGATTTCAGTTGGTCGTGTGTTACTTAAGGTGTGACAGAACCGCAAAACTGCATCCAATGGCCATTAAATTTTAAACGTTACATTACTCGAGTTCACCTTTTGGGAACGTGAACTCTTAGATATGTAAAAAAATCGTTTAGTTTCATTAAAATCATTTAATCTCTTTATGGCAATAAAATTGAATTTACTCAAAAAGTAAAACATTTTTAACGCCCGTGTCTGTTCGGGGAGTACCGTAACAATTGGTTTAATGGCCGCGTCCAGTCTTTTATATTTAGGTTTCAGAGTGATTTATTTTTTAATGATAATTTCCAACAGTACTTCGGTTTCCGCGCTATCTTCACGTGTAAGTAACGCTCTTGGTGGGTAGTAAAACGCAAATCGTATTGCAGGTTTAAACGCCAAAAAAATACTTAAGGGATTAGACGAGGTAAAATTTATACTTTTATTCGACGTCCATCTTAAATGTTTAACCTGAACTAAATCCAATCTCTATATTTAAATTATTCCTTTCTTGTATAAACATTTCTAACTACTGATTAAATAAAGTCTGACAACAATCCTTAGAGTTAATGTTAAAAAACATCTAGTCAGAGATTAGAAACGAATTTAAAATATATAACCCTAGTCGGTATTAAGAATAATACACTAGTGTGTATGTTATTAATGATCTTAATAAGATTTCCAGGCTCATTTTAAATCGCAGACCATCATTACTATGAAAACCAATAATCGATATGTTTCTGCGTTTTATTTGAATAGACACGTTTCTAAACACTGTTGACTTCAAAGAGTATTGCTAGAAAATATAATAAAAAATAATTTATTGACTGACATTGAACTTAAAGTAATGTATGATTCGTGTTGTACTGAGATATATAATTTCTAAGTGAAGCTGTGCATGAACGCCCTATGTTATATTAGATGAAAAAA
>NW_026101835.1:0-1429 GCF_025091365.1 Daktulosphaira vitifoliae
CTTGTTGTTACTTATAAATAAATGGCTTGCAAAAAATTTTCATCAGAGTGAAAAATATAATTTTATTATTTAATGTTTCGTAGTAATTTCAAATTAGCAATTAAATTTTTCTAACGTCAATAATTTTTGATATTATTACTAATTGGTTACAACTTTAGGATATAACTTAAAGGAAAATAGATCTGAATTTTTCAACTGTATCATCTATTTAAACACCAAGAGTTACATAGAAATGATGAATATTTCTTTTGAAATGATTTATTACGATAAAAAACAAAAAAAAATGATTTTAAATTATTAATATGTTTTTGATATTTAATATGTTAAAAATAATTAAGACATAATATCATTTTTAACCTATTTTGTTGGTCTTTAAAAGTTGAATATAAAGCTTATAATAAAAAAAAGCTGAATTTGTTATCATAACTTTTAGGTCAACTTAAATTTTGAAATTTATTTAATAGAAAATTTTATGAGAATTAAAATAATATTGTTAAGATTAATATGCACTCGGAAATTTTTATAATTACTATTTATAGTAAATTTATCAGAAAAGCTCAATATTTGTTTGCATTTTTATCGTAATGGATCACTTAAATAGAAATAATAGTAATCATTTTCTAGTAACTTTTGGTGTTTAAAAAAATTCTACAGTTGAAATATGCAGAACTGAATTAATTTTAATGATTTACTTAAACTAAAAAAACAATAAAAGAAAGTTGTTAAAAAGATGTTCTCAATTGAGCGTATTATAAAATTTGTTATAATTGTAAAAATCCATTGTTAAATTCACGTGAATTTAAAAATAATTTTCTTAGAAATGATTTATATAGCAAAATGTTACCAAAAAATTTGAAATATTATTGACTGGTAGTAACACACAAATAAAGTTAAAAGATTAATAAATTACAAAGTAAAATTATTTAATTTTGTAGTTGAAACCTATTATCATATCAAACCATAAGTAAAACTTTTGTTAGGTATTTTAAAATAAAATAAAATACAAAATTGATAATTTTAACACAAAAATAGCATTCTTTANGTTAAGTATTTTAAAATAAAATAAAATACAAAATCGACAATTTTAACACAAAAATAGCATTCTCTAATGTTTATAGGAGCATATTTAGCTTTTTTGTTAGGTCCACTAATTATTAACTAATTCATTAAGTCTTCTGCATTACTAATAAATGTTTAAATGATTAAGTACTTACTGGTTTATAATAAATTTATTAAAAATGTATATTTTTATATTACAAAATGTATTTAACGATGTAAAAAANTTATTAAAAATGTATTTAACGATGTAAAAAATTGATGTCACTTGTAAGGCGTCAAAAATTGGAGAAGCGTTCGCCGCCGTCGCTCGGTGGTCGTTCGTGGTTCAGCAGATGGACTTTGCAACTTGGTTAAAAAGCGGGGATATTGT
>NW_026101836.1:0-1428 GCF_025091365.1 Daktulosphaira vitifoliae
GAGATATCGTGTACACCAGCTCGAAAATGTAGTTTCAAGAAAAACTCGTTCAAAGTTTTGAGACAAGTTTTCGGTAATTTTACTAATAAAATGATACAGAATACTTACATATTTTTAATCGGCGATTACTGGCAATTGAAAAGGGATGTTATACAATAAAAATTTTAAAAGGCATATTCATCCGTAGGGATTTGGGAACGCCTACCGTTTTTTGTTAAGTTAAGCAGGTAAGGCCGGAACCTATGCTACGTTACTAAAACGGCTATAACTCATTAAATAATAGGAATTTTAAAAAATTCTTTTAATCGAATATTTTTAAATGTCTAGACTTAGGAAATATGAAAAAAAAAATGTTCGATTTTTTCAAAATTCTACACTAGAATACCCCCTTTTTCATAAAAAAGTATGTCTTTATACACTGTCTACATGGTTTAATTATAAAAAAAATTCGAATTTTCCCTTATCCCAATTATTACTATTTATATATCAATAAATTTAATTTTCTGATTAAAAAATGTATATGATTTTTAATTTAATATTTTAAATCATATAAAGTAGTTTTAAAGATAAAACAGTGCAACCAACACCAAAATGAACAAAATGAATAAAAACAATTTTTGATATCTTTAATAATTTCTTTCTATTTAGTTTTAAAATTTAAAAATAGATTCTTAGATTTCTTTTGCATCAACGACTAATAAAAATGATTTAAAGAGATTTTAGAAAAAAAATTAATTTAAGTGAAATTTGCTTTTTTTAAACTAAAATTAAATTTCAATTGATTTTTTAACTTAGCTAGTTATATTTATAATCTGCTAACTTTTAACTGTTAATTAATCGACATTGTTCATACTTAACTTAACTTGAGTTAATTATTTCTATTTACTTGCCCGACTTTGTGAACGATTATTTGAAATGTAATTTCATATTATTTTTTTTTTTAAGACCGACATATATTGCTAGAATGTTTATTAGTTCAGTTGTGTTTTCATAATTATGATTATCGTAAGTATTTTTAATTCATTTTTTTTGCACGTTTACATATTTATATAATGTCCTCTAATGACAACTTTTTAAAAATAATATAATTATGTGCTTTGACATAGCTTTATAAAGTAAACTGTTTCAAAAAGTGATCTAGCTAAAAAAAATTGTTATTCAAGTTTTTATTTATTTTTTTATCCTTTTTACATTGTAGGTTTCATAAGTATCAATTGCAGTATTAATTCAAACATTATTATTTTAAACACCTATAAGGTAGTTTTATAAATGACCCCATTTCAAATACGTATCTAAAAGATTAAAAGACTTTTACATTTAATTTTATTATTTCTACAATATTGTGACAAGCAACTCCTTAATATTAAAGGCGAATCGCCTAATACTATGCGGAGTTGTTTATTTTATAGCAAAAAAAATAAATAAAAA
>NW_026101837.1:0-1428 GCF_025091365.1 Daktulosphaira vitifoliae
AATCTTAGGATAATATAATAAATAATGAACTGTATATATATATATATATATATATATATGATGTAAATAAGTTTTTAGAATGTCACAGTAAAATTCGTGTAGATTTATTAATAAAATTAAAACCAAAGTTATAAAGAATTACCAAATTAACGTAAACAAATGAATACAAATTTCATAATCCTCATTATAACCGTACTGAATTCTGAGTCATTGTTCGGTAATAACTTATGCTATGTGTCGGTATCATAATAAGCCTAATTGATTTATTAATATCCTAAACTAAAGCTCATTCATTATAACACGTTCAACTTTTAAGGACATTGGATAAAATATGATGAAGTGGATTATTTCTATAAACCAATGTAGACAATTAATTTCAAACTTGGGTCAAAATTACAAAACTATGTCTGTCCCCAAAAAATAAAATAAAAATATAATACATACGGAAAAACATTATAGTTGGGCTAACTAATATTATGGTTAATATAGTGACAACATAATTATTCAGTTAGAAGTATTAAAATATATTACTGAACCAACTAAAAGAATTTATTTAGTAATTCCATCTGATATAAAAATTGGACTAACTAAATATTAGTTCTTCCAACAACAAATTTATGTTGTCGCTATATTAATAATAATTATAAAATATTATTTCTTAATATTTTTGCAACATTTTTTTTATAAAAATATACAATACTCAATAGAATATATTAAATTATCTTCATAATAAACTTTTTAAGTAAAAAATGTTCTTAATGTATCTATATGTTCATATAATTTAAAATAAATAACTGATTAAGCTCATAAATAAAATTATTTTTATTAATTAAGTTTCCATTTTATCTCTAGAATTCATCTAATTGTTAAACTATTCTAAAATGCAATTTTTTTTCTTAACCACTAAAATATTTATGAATTAATTTTCTCGTTACACTTAATTGTTTTATTTATTATTATACTGATTAAAATTGTTTAAATTATAGTTACCTCAGCATAAAAATACAAAAAAATTATGATGGTAGATAACTTAAAAAGTTATTTACATTTTAATTTATACCAAAAACAAAGGAATAAGGAAAGGTATATTTTTTACGGGATTATCATAAATTACTTTAACATTTTGATAAAGAAAGCGCAAAGAAGTTTACCGAAGAAAATACTACTAACAGTTAATAGAAAAAATAATATTTACTATTATTTTTTTGAATATATAATCAAGTCAATCATATAAACAAAAACAATTTGATTGGTTTTTGAGACAAACAAAGAAAATTTATCTAACACAGTATGAGTTATTTTAAATATCAAAGCTAAGCTGTTGATTAATTATCAGAATGTTTTTATTTAAAGTATAAGTATTAAAAATATAAAATTCTGTGAAAGTGAAGAGGTTAAACCCAAACTATAGTGTAAACAATTTGTCCG
>NW_026101838.1:0-1428 GCF_025091365.1 Daktulosphaira vitifoliae
TATACTACTCGTATATCAAGATTTTAGTAGATTAGATATGCATAAATGTTTTCTTTTGGAATAATATCTTGTCAATTTTTTGGATGTATAAATAATAACCAAAACTTATAATTTAATTTTCTAAAATTTGTAGATTTAATCATTTTTTCATATTATTTCTGCTCAATTACTTTTAAATTGAGTTACTTGGTAATACCATTACTTTAAAATGAAATAATCATAATAAAAACCAAATATTTGTTCTTAAAGAACTATAAAAATAGTTTTTATGTAGCCCAATTAAATAAATAAAAATATTAATAATAAAAAAAATTTTAAAGCATTATTTTGTTGAATTGTTATTTAGCAAAATATATATTTATCACATTGGCATATTATTCAAAATTTGTTATTTTTATCATATTTGTGGNGTATGATTTAAAATTTGTTATTTTTATCATATTTGTGGGCATATTAATTATTTAGTTCTTTTTTATTAAATTTTTATAATAACTTCAAAATATGTTAAATTACAAATAATATTAAAATAATTTACATTTAACATTTTTTAAAAATAAGGTTTTTAACGTTTTACATTAATTACGCCTTAATTTAGTTTATTATCTAAAACTAATTAAAATTTATATTTTAGGGTCTTGTTGCAACAACTAGAAAAGTCCAATCTTTTTTAGAAAATAATTATTTGTTATTTTGAATAGAAAGTAATTTTTCTGCGTACAAATAAAAGTTCTACATTCTTATCATTTGAGAAAATATTCAATTCAGAATAATATATTTTATCATTGTTTTTTAATAAAAATTATGGTAAATTTTAGCCCAGAATTTTATATGGTAATCTGTTTTTAGGAAATTTTACAGTTTGTGCGTTTGAAAACTTTAGTAGCATCAACTCATTTGAAACATATGTCGAATTAGTCTCTAATACAGCCTTGTTTCATATACAAATTATTGAATGTCTTTTTAACATTAAGGATTAGGATTAATAAGTAGGGTGACAAAAATTGGATTTGGTCGAAAATATGTTTTTAAAGAAAGGAAAGGAAACATAGAGGACTATTTTTTATAAATCACACTGTATACATATTTTCAAAATTATTATTATTGAAAATTAAAGCTTTTATGAATTTTAAAATAAAACCTTATGAAGGTTTGATAATAAATAACATTTACTGTCAACTTTGCTATAACAAAGAGAGTTGTTTGTTTTATTATATTATACTATTTATTTTATTTATATTTGATATCTTATACGGTTTTAGCTACATATGAAACGAAAATATCCAAAAAACATCTGCATATAATTTATTTTCAATTTATATCAAATAAAAGCTAANCCAAAAAACATCTGCATATAATTTATTTTCAATTTATATCAAATAAAAGCTAAAATAATGTACTTATAGATGAAAAAAACCCAGCAAAATGGGG
>NW_026101839.1:0-1427 GCF_025091365.1 Daktulosphaira vitifoliae
TCACTGTCAGATATCATTATACTTGATCCAACTATGCCACGTCACCACTGTGCCGCGACCCCTCTGTGCTGGGTTTTTTATAATTAAATTATATTTTAAGACAATAAAAAAAAACCAAATATATTTCTGATAAGAAATATTTTTATTTTATTTTAATTTATTGAACAAATAATTTATCTTTTAAATTTGCGAAATATAGAATAAAGTAAAGCATATTTTCACATTACAAGTGAGAATTATGAAATATTCATAGAAGAAGTTACATACTTATAATCCTAATGGGCAGAACGAAAATAATGCGTTTTCTATCGTCATTTTCTTAATGCATACATACTTAATAATACATTCTTCAATATTTGATACCGTTTAATGAATCCATAAAAAATCAGATTATCATAAATATAAAATATTACTGAACATTAATAAGATATTTTCTTATTCCGAATTTTTTCTAAATAGCTATCTTAATTTTTTTCGCAAATAACAAAACACTTTTTACAATAAATTTAAAAAAAATATTATTTCTGGTGATATTTCCATAGTTCTAAAGTTAAAGTTTAATAATAATTAAAAAAAAGTTAACACAAAATATTTATTATATCAAAAATTATGAGATTTATCATAACATTATGGACCAACCTGTATAATTAACTAAAAAAACCCACGTTATTTCAACGATAAATTAAACTAATTAATTATTGAAGTTAAATAGAAAAAATATTAACTAGATAAGTTTAAAAGACAAAAAAAATGACTTTTTAAGTAAGGTAGGCGTGGGTAATAAGGCCAAACTTGTATTTAGTCAAATTAAAGCCTAATACAAACTAGACTTCATTATCCGCACCTAGCTTAATTAATATTCACCTATAAAAATATTTAATATTAATACTAAATATACTTAACGTAAAAGTAAATTATTGACTAAAAGGCGTTCTGTATAGGCAATTGATATAAATGTAAGAAACATATGTTATCTCAATTTTAAAACTTAACGAGAGAAAAATAGTAGTTACTCAAAATCTTATCCATAATAAATTTTTATTTTTGTTATATTAATGGTATAGTGATTTATCTATAAAAAATAAAAATTTACAAATCTTCCAACTCATTTTGACTAAAAAATGAGATATGTTAGGTGCTAGATTGAGTTTAAACTTTCATTACTTATAAATTATATCATTAATCGTTAAATAAATCTTAATATGTTAAAAATTTCTGAAATTCATTTTCTGAAATAATTTTTTGTTTCCTAATAAATATCCCAGTCCCTTCCACACATTTTCTATGTGATTTATAACATTTGATTGAGGAGGGATTTTTAATTAACAAGGGGTAATTTATAATGGTTATTCCTCTGTTATTTTGGATCTATGTTTGAGATCTTTATCTTGTTGGAAGCAGAAACTGTTTTTAAACCTAAATTTGTC
>NW_026101840.1:0-1426 GCF_025091365.1 Daktulosphaira vitifoliae
AAAAAAAAAAAAAAAAAACATCTTAGTTAAACCAATACCTTTTTAGCTTCGCATCGAAGCTAAAACTGTAATACCATTTTCCTTATTTTTATGGTTTAAAACTAAAAAATAATTATTTATAATATTTATAATTTAAACATGTTTTTTTGTGGTATGAAAAAATATTATATTTTGATGTATATTATATCTATAAATTTATCCATTTTTAATGATTCACTTTCCTGATTTTCAAAATTATTTTAGAAAAATATTTGATTTATTATATTTATTTTGAATTCGTTTATTTAATGAAAAGCTCATTTTTTATTATTTGTCTTTATTGAGATTTAAAATAAAAATTATTTTTTCGGAATTTTCAAATAGCTACTTTATTGCCCTGTTCATATATAAAATTTTGATTACAACTTTAAGATAAGTACTTTTTGAGAGCAATCATTTAATTACATTGAATGGATGTCTAGCGCGGGTGGTGGTACAGGTCGTACTAGTGTGTATTTATAATGCATACTCCACTTAATGGAATGAAATCAGTATTTATAGAAATATACATAAACACATTTTAAAAATATTTTATTGCGAGAGATTAGCATTCAAAGAATTAAAAAAGGTGATGAGCCGGGCAGTGTTTAACGACGTTATATTTTTACTGTAAAGTACAGATAAGTCTTATTCTGCGTTACGCATCTATCTCGGCTTTAATTAATAATAATATCAACTCAAAAGTAACAATACAAAACTGGTTATCGATCAATATATTAATATATATTTAATTTACATCTCGGATTTTAAAATTCAGCCTTTGAAACTAAAGATTATAATTAATTATTTCCATATTGTAACTTGGGAGTTAAAAATGTGAAAAGTTTTATTAAATTAAATAAACACAAATTAGTCTCAAACAAACAATCTTAAACAACTCTAACCTAAAATTATGTAGTAGGCTATTTTTGTGTTATTAGCTTAAAAGCTTTAATATCTATAAATAATAATTACAAAGAAATTACATTTATTTTTTTTTATAATTTATGTTCATGTTACAATCCCATCGTATCCATTCCATGTTTATGCAATGTCTCATGAACTCACGGAATGTTAACATTTTTGTTTTATTTCAGTGACCTTTATAGAACCCTTTACGCTCATTTTTATATAACTTCCGATTACATTATAAAAACCATATAACATTTCTATGTAGGAGGAAGACACAGCTAAATCTGCCACCTACCCCGGCACCTGTAAACTACTGGTTTGGTTATAGGATGTATATAGTGATATGTATTAGGTCTCCCTGTGCATAGGGTATAACAATACTTCCACGGCCCCTCTGCCAGTCGTAAGAGATAACTGATGAGGTAGTGTCAGGTCGACAGCCGGCGTAAAATGTTTGTCAAAAAGTACGAGGCGTCCTGAACAAAACTTAGGCGGA
>NW_026101841.1:0-1426 GCF_025091365.1 Daktulosphaira vitifoliae
ATGATGTTGTAGGAAAAAAATATATTAATAGTTTACCAACATCAGAACTCAAGTATTTAATCTGTATGAATTAGACAGTTATATGCATCTATATAAAAAAAGATTCATATAAGTTATTTTTTTGTAGTGATATATGCATTATATGTTTATGTTTATAACTTTACCATTAGCTTAATTCTTCAACATTGGCCTAAGATAATACAGTAAGAAGAAACGTTAAACGTTTCCAACAGTAAATTATTTGTTAAGTGTATTGCAATAATCAAGTTATCTATTTTCTAAAAATATAGAAAGACAGTAATGATAAAAACAATTTTAAATAGCAATACATACAATAAGAAAAATGAAGAATAATGTAAAACATAAACTTCTATTTAAATAAATTTAATTTATTTAAATAGAAGTTTATGTTTTAATTACAACCTCTCTTTGAACATTATTTTTTTAATAATGATATACTTTGAAATTTTCTCAAGTTTCAAATATTTTATTTAATTTGTCAACTATTATGTTCCTAAGATAATATATCAAACTAGTTATAATTTGAAATATTGTGGGCTATGATCACACTACCAATATGTTATTCAATATTATTTATCTAACTATATATGCATTGCGTGGTATAATTCGTGCGACTACAGTTGGTTTTCTTCATTATAAACTTAACACCCTTGTAATTATCAAAGAAATATCTTATAAATTATATTTGTTGATCAAAGACTTGTACTTCATTTTTAAATTGCACTTATTTCATTTTTTTATAACAATTATTATCATTAAATTTTCAGAGAATCGTTCAACATATGGCAGGATATTTGTTTAAAGTTTTTTATATACATATTTTTTTCGATTTTAATATTTATTAGTACGCAGTCAACGTACTAAATAAATTTAAATTTAAAAATTATTTTCTTAATTTGGCTTCTAGATAATGGCAACAAATAGCGTAATTGACTGTAATGTATAATACCTATTTGAAAAAAAGATTTGAAATAAGTAAACATTATTGAATTATCAAATTTAAAGTAAAAGAAATACTTGTTATAATTTGATTGTGCAATAATTAAATTACAATTTTGCAATGTATATTTTTCATATTATATAACATGTTCATTTCAACATCTGTAGTATGGAATGTTCGTATTTAATGACAATTATATTACACCTTTATGTAAATATAATAGGGAGACATACCGATGAGTTCATTTCGATGTGCGGTTCTAATACAGTAATTGATTTTGGCATAGAGTTTGTGTTGTTAGAACTAAAATTCAATATATCAAGTAGCATTACATATCTTTAGGATGTGTTTGTCGTATGCTATAACGAATGAGTTGAGATTTGATGTATATAATTAACCAAATAAAAAAATATAAATGACTGCATATAATATTAATTTATTATTTAAATAAATAATTTAAAAAAA
>NW_026101842.1:0-1425 GCF_025091365.1 Daktulosphaira vitifoliae
GTAGTAATATTTCATTTTAGAATTTTATAACCCATGCTACTCATTTTTAAGTGCAAAACATAATCGCTGTCGATTACAGAATAAGTCTAAATTTATTACTGTGGTCGTTACTCCCTCATTCACGTAAATGGCTATTTTTCGTTTCTCATGTTATGGAGAAGCTATTGTTTCCTACAAACTCTGTTCACTCATTCTCTAGTCCTAACTGACATAGGTCACACATCTTTTTGGCAGCTCACGAAGCCTGTACGTAGTATTTTTGTTGAAAAATAAGTATAAATGAGTTTTTCCCTTAGTCCCGTGGGAATGATGACTGTGGGTGGTACTTTCCGCGAGTGCATGTTATCAGAAGAACAATTCGAATGGAATAATAGCAACAATACGGAAAGTAGAAAAAGCTCTTTAGGTTTTATTTTTCACCCTCTGTCAGGAGTATTAATCTAGTTCCATCCCTTATACATGCACATACACACCCACACGATTAGTTTCAAATTCCATTGCTTTCGATCGAAAGTGCACGCTACCTTGCAGTGTGCATCAATCTTGATACAATTTCTTTATTATCAATATTGACATGTTTACACAAATATCCGCAGCATTTTTGGACAGAAATTAGCAAATCGATTTAATGCACCATTTAATAACAAATTGTTGTGTTTTTGTAGGAATCTGTGCTTATTTTTTTATTTGATATTTCGACCAAAAAAAAATGATAAGAGATAATTATTTTAATGATAATTAAATTAAATAAAACTTTTTATAAAATTCTTATTATGTTATTAAATATTTTATAAGCTATCATAAATCAGTTAATTGAACGTATAATTTAGTTATATACATCATCTAATATAAGAAAATATGGTTCATATATTAGGTCATCTGGCCTTAAATTTAGTTTTAAGAAAAGGTTACTAAATTACTTTTTAGCGTAATTTAAACGTTTCAAGTTTATTTGATAAATTATTTTTATCTAGAAATTTATAATGAATTTATAATCGCAGAATAAATACAGAGTGATCCGCTAACTATGTCTCACGCAATATCTTAAAAAATAAAATTGTTATAAACAATTTTTTTTTAATCATTATAGATTGGATGAGCTGTTTTACAAGAAAAAATAAATTTCTACTACCAATTGTATGCTTAAAACTTATATTGACTTTAAATTTTCAAATGCAAGTTTTTAATTTTGGTATAAAAATAATTTAAGAAGTTACTGTGTTGACACTTAATGAGTTCTATTTAAATTAATTTTTAAGTTTCTTATATATTTATCAATGAAACAATTCATTCTGAAATTTTAAGTGCATATTTCTATTACTCATTTTAATAAGATAAGCATTTATTTATTTATGATTTATTTCAAAGGAAACATATCAACGGATTGATGAATTAATTAATCTGATATAGAAGAGTTTGACGTGC
>NW_026101843.1:0-1425 GCF_025091365.1 Daktulosphaira vitifoliae
GTTTAACTGCCTATATCATATTCGATTTCCATATGTCTAATCATAGGCAATCAAACGGTATCTATGTTTCATTATCAAGAACTATATTTTACAGTGTTTACTAATTTAACTAACACATTAACAACGTTCGATATCATCGAACGTAAGATTTCCGTTGAACTATGGATGTACAGAGGATACTTAAGGTAAGGGCTGATGTGATGTGTACCGAACACCACCACATTGTAGGATTAAACAAAACACTGCGTCAGATTAGAGATTTTTATATGTTTGTCTTAAACACAAATTAACTAATGCGAAAAATGTAGAAAAAAAAACACTTCGCGATGATAACAAAATGAAAAACGAAACGGTTGTCGTGTAACGAACGGGCGCCGGTGGTAAACATACACTAACTGATCGGCGGCGGCGGCAGCGATAGAGGCGGCGCACGCCCCAAGGCAATACGCGCGTGCGGCCGTACCTCACCATCCCCTGACCACTGCCGCCCACCGCGGTCACAGCCAATTGGCAAAAACCGTACAACTGCCACAGGTATTGCCTATGAAGCCGCGCGGCATTCGGGAACGCGACGCCGCCCGGACAGAATACTCGACGAAGGTTCTTATCCGTCCGACAAAAGACGCCAAAGACGCCACGGAGACTTTCCAACGACTTTCGCAAGATCCGAAAACACAAAAAGGTAAGCAAATGTTATTTAACTATACGAATTTATTAATTCTTAGTATTGAGTATAAATGGCGGCAAACAAATTCAGTCAATCTACCAACATTTTTTTTTTTACTGAAATTCTTTAGTGATCATTTCGAAGTTTTTTTATAATTCACGTAGAGAGTATGTGATGTCTACTAAAATAAATAAAAAAACTAAACAAGATCGTAACGCTCTATAGGACACTAGACATTTGTAAAATGATAAACGTAATACATGTATTTTTAATAATAAAAAAACAGAGTTTATATAATAGTTTGGAATTAATCAAGAAAACATTTTCTACCTACGACACTAAAATAGATTCATATTTTGGCCACTTGATTTTTCTTGTATAATTCACTTATCTATGCGAATGACATGCAATTTGTGTCGACAAATTCACCAGTTGATTCTTTCTAACATGCATACAATAAAATATCAATTCAATTACAAGCTATTCCACAACCCTCACTGGATAATTGAATGCAAAAAATGATCAAAGATCGAGAATACTTATTACTCGCGAAAATATGACAAATTTCTAAAAGTCCTATGAGTACATTAATTTTAACTAAGGTTAATATATATCAGNCTAAAAGTCCTATGAGTACATTAATTTTAACTAAGGTTAATATATATCAGTAACTTCGCCAGCTTTAAAATTGAATATAATAGCATTTATTGTTAAAATCCAAAAAAACCACATCATTCTTACTTTAATTTTATTAGGTA
>NW_026101844.1:0-325 GCF_025091365.1 Daktulosphaira vitifoliae
AGACACTATCTCTATTTTTATATAAAGGTTTTAAATATTATTATGCCCTTCATTTCCGGACAGCCTCAAATGTGCCGAAAAAAGTGAAGAAGCGTAATTTTATTTATACAGGCATAATAGCCTTATTATACATTATCGTATATTCATAATAAAGCTTATTGTGCCCTACATTTATGAACAGCCTTAAATGTGCCGAACTAAATGAAGAAGCATAATTTGTGATTAGAATTAATTAGTTTTAGTAGTAGTACTTTATGCCTGTGTACCCGCCAGCCTTAAGGGACTATGCCAATTAACTTTCGGTAACGTGTAGGCAGTTGAGGTA
>NW_026101844.1:439-1425 GCF_025091365.1 Daktulosphaira vitifoliae
TGGGTAAAGTTCATCATAAAATATATAGTCCGTAAGATAAGAAACTACACCTTGAAAATATTCTCTGCGTGTGTACCCGCCAGCCATAAAGGACTATGCCAATTACCTCTCGGTAACGTGTAGGCAGTTGACGTAAAGGATAATAAAAGGTGTATTGAAATAA
Source organism: Daktulosphaira vitifoliae (assembly GCF_025091365.1). Taxonomy (NCBI): domain Eukaryota; kingdom Metazoa; phylum Arthropoda; class Insecta; order Hemiptera; family Phylloxeridae; genus Daktulosphaira; species Daktulosphaira vitifoliae. The sequence goes on from NW_026101844.1 coordinate 603, forward strand.
TATTTTAAATATATTAACGAGGTAACTGTGTCCGCGCCAGCCAAGGCTTTACGCTGAGAAACGCTGGGCCACCACAGTCTTGTTAATTATATTTTGAATATAGATAGACATATTCTTATAATTATATTTTGACTAGTTCAGAGTAAATTTTAAGAATATCGANTATTATATTTTGAATATCGATAGACATATTCTTATAATTATATTTTGGCTAATTCAGAGTAAATTTTAAGAATATCGATATCGACTGTAGGGAATTCATCGAAAATATTATTAGTAAAAACATAGTATAATATAAAAGGAATTTAAAATAAAAGAAAGTGACAAAATTATAATAGACGCAGGTCCCATTGTAGAGAATCCCCTTTTTTAAGTCTTATATACACAGAGATACTAATTTATCGAAATAAACGCAAGACAGTATAAACGACTGTTAACACTGAAAGAAGAAATCACCATAAAACCAACTCAATCAATTACTAAAGGAAATAAAGGTAAGTGCGAGTATTTATTTGCATGTCTTACTCCTAAAAAAAATCACGTAATAAACAAAAATAGGAATAAATGAGGTAGGGATATTTTATTATTTGATAAATAAATAAAGTTCGACCCCGAGATACGACTCTATTCTTTCGTTCTTCCCCTTTCTTTATTTCGCTTTTTTTTTTTGTTTATTACACTTTAAGTAATTTATATTTCTCAAAAAGCGATAATACTGGTGATGAGTAGTGTAAATGACTATAAAGAGAGAGAAGGAGTGAGTGTACACACAAATACCCTCTTTGGAATTTCTTTTAGACACATTTTAAAGCATGTAGTCAAC
>NW_026101845.1:0-1424 GCF_025091365.1 Daktulosphaira vitifoliae
CGTCATCGCCCTAGACAATTTTATAACAACGATGAAATTGTATTGTCTGTATTAGCAGACGCTTTTAGTGAAAAACTTCAATGGACACGGACCATTCGTAAAACTGACTCTTCCGAGGCTTTTAGTAAAAATAGTTGAAAATAATAAGACGATTATAATAAGTTCACGCTATTTGAATAGATGGTTTTTCATTTTACTATAAAATTTTGATTTTATAACAGTACATTTCCCATAAAATTGTCTAAACAATTCTATATTTAATTATTTGGATATATTGCAATGTAACGATTCAAGAGCCGAATAATAAATTAACAATGTGCCTCGTATACCAGTAAAATTAATTTAATTAACACCTTTAAGGTTCTTCCTTATAAATATCATTGGTACCTCTTTAACTTCATAATTAGTAAACTTATTTTATATAATATTTTAAACATGGATATTTAAATAAAAATGGTAAAAATTATAAATTGTCTAAGATTTCATTTAAAGGTTATGCTTTACTGTAACAGAACATAAATTAACGGGAACATTTATGCCGAGCATCAAAAGTACGCTTTTGTTTATAATACTGACTTTATAACATTGCGCCATTTATAAAATCATTTGAAAAATGAAAAAAGAAACCCTATTTGATATTCTCATATAAATATAAGAATATTTAATAACGGAACTGAAATCACATTATGGTAGAACCTCAGTTTTGCGTGTAGCAAACTTCAGTTTGTCTATCGAATATGGTCAGTAGCATATAGCAACATATTATGAATTATATTATACGTACTCGGTATTATGTAATAAACCAAAAAGAAAAGAAAGAAAAATAAATGTAAATGGTAGGTAGGTTTATGGGGAATGAATAATGGAGGATAAAAATGGTGGTGATGTGGATTTTAATATTGAAGGTGTGAATGCTTATATTGTACCAAAAGAAAATCTAAGGGTTGATTCTTAGTCAGACTAAAGATATAATATAGCGTATGTATGGCCGAATAATAATAAAAATTAATAAATAAGATAATAAATGTCGGAGTAACACATGTTTAAATGTGGCAAGATATGTAAGGGTGCAAAGAATATAATGATATGAATAAAGAAGAATTCAGAGGTGTGAATAAACGGAGTTTAAATACATGAGGGTAATGATCAAATAAATAAAAATGCACACAAACATTGTGACAAAAATAATGAACTGATCTCGGGGTTGAACAATATTGAATAAATGAAGTCAATTATCCTACCAAACTTTATTACCTATCTTAATGGTTTATTACGCAATAGAGTATTTATAATTTGAAAGCGGAAATTTAAATTTGTTCTTACCTTGTATCCCACATAGTGTTTTGCTTATTCTAGACAATCCAATGTTGATTATGAGTTCACACTGTATTTCACACGTTGTACACTTTGAATTCGACAGCAAA
>NW_026101846.1:0-1423 GCF_025091365.1 Daktulosphaira vitifoliae
TTTTTTTAAAAAACTTTTGAAGGTTATTGGGATTTTATAATTTAAAATTTTATTTTGTCTTATATTATTAATTAATTTTTATTTCACTTTAATTCGTTTTCCTCAATTTTTCAAAACCTTGAATTATCTATCTAATTTATTTTATTTGTTTATTGATTTATTAATACCATCTCCAAACATAATTCTTAATATTTATTAAGTAAACAATTTTATTGTTTTTTACTTTAAAAAAAAGTATTCAATCTTCGTTTGGTGCTGTTGCCTAAAATTAGTGTACTATTTCTAATAACTTCGAAAACCCATTGATTGAGTAGAATAATTATAAACTATTTCATTAATAACACGTAAATTATAAATTGAGATAAAATAGATGATGGCTAACTAAATAAAATAGTATATCTTTGTCATTTTTTTAATATTCAAAAATTGTCCAACAAATGAGTGTAATGGTGTAAAATCACTATAATGCTGAGAACCAAAAACAATTTCATAGTATTCTAAAATATTCTATGTACTTACACAAATAACTGTGTAAATTGATATTACTATATATATTGTAATTGATATTATTGATAAATTTTAAAGCACCAAAATATTTAATAATGTATTTTTTATTTTATGTGTAGTGTAAGAATTGTATAATTTGTCGTTTTGCTTATTATCTTTGTACTTAAATCACTCCCACAAGTTAAAAATTATAAATTATCTCATTGAAATTAATAACGTTGGAAATCCTTTAAATCGATATTAAACTAACAATGCATTAATTTTTTGTGTAATCTGTAGATGTACTATATTGAAAAAAAGTTTTTTAGACATGAAATTTGTAAGAGGTGTACTTTGCGCTACTAATGAAATGTATTTTTATTTTAAAAATATTAACTCATAGCTTATAAGCCCCAATATTGAAAAACATTGAAGGATCCTTTCCAATTGACGCGCAAAAAAGTAGAAGAAGCGGATTAAGTATAGCTGCCATACCAACAGGAGGCCACGGAAGCAATAATTTTTAAATACGCCCATATAGAACTATAAATTTTAATAATAAATTAATCTTGAAAACATTTTCAAATTACAATAAACATTGTATTTTTTATCTTTTAATTATTTTATAAAAATTTGTTATTTTATGTAATCTACTACATTTTTAACGCTAATAATTTTATTTAAATCTGTTACTTTTTAAAATAGAAATATACAAAACTATTATAGGTGACATATTAATATTTAGCACATAATGTGTAAAGAAACATAACTTTACTTAATATTAATTAAGTCTTCAATAAGTTTGTCTGTATTTAAAGTATTTAACAATGTATGTTCGATTAATAAAATAGCCAAATCAGATATTCGATTTTGTCCCATTGTCGATCTTAAATAGTTTTTAATAAGTTTTAACTTACTGAATGATCTTTCACACGTC
>NW_026101847.1:0-1423 GCF_025091365.1 Daktulosphaira vitifoliae
ACATACATACATACAGGTGAAACTAATATAAGCGTGTTAAAATCGATAACTTTTCTTTAGTTATTTCGTTTTTCTAGTTTTAAATTTTTTACCAACTTGAGAAGCATTTTTATAAATATAATATAATATTAGTGAAACATTGATACAGCGGTAAAAAGATGGTAAGTTTCAAGCAGAAGGTTTCAACGGGTGGTCGTTTCATAAAACTAGCAAGCGTCGTAATCTGTTATCTTTATAACAAAACATAGTGTGTATGTATATACAATATTTTATAAATAAATAAGGTATAATGGGAATTACTATACGCCTTGAGGAGTGAGGTATGGTGATTCAATTGTGTATGATTTGTGGCGACCGGTTTTTCTTAGTTGCCCTGCCTGTAGTGTATTTACGGCCGCCGGGACCGATCTCATTTTGATTCAAAATGAGATCGGTTGGGTTCAAAATTTTCAAAATTAAACTGTTCAAAATTGTTTAACAGTTTATAGTAATGCGTCACAGGCGCTGCCGTCAAGTTTATAACGTTTCGTGCGCGTTTGTTTAAAAAATGTTGGACTTATACATAAGACTATTATAATTATTAAAAGTTTATTAAAAAAAATTCTGATAATTAGTATTAGTCTCATCATCAGTTATATTGTTTTCGTCCTCCTCTTCTACTACCTCCAGTTCAACTTCATCAAAGTCTATTTACGGATTGTTTGGATTGTACAGTTCGCCGGCATTTTTAAAAAATTCTACAGTGGGATCAACATTGTGTTGTCGAAATTTTTTTAAAAACGTGTACTTGGTCAAGTAGCCACCATAGAATTCTTTTTTTTGCCTGTAATTGGGCAATGCCACTTTAGCGTGGCGCCAAGTACATTCAACTAGTTCAGGGAGTAATAAGGATAGACCGTATTACTGTTGTGCAAAGTCGCGCTCAAACTAATTAAGATGCAAATATTTTAAATGGTATCAAGTTGAATACTAAAATTTCAATATCAATTGGAATTAAATTTTTTTATTATTTCTAACAAGTTTTATTTAGTATATTTTATTTAGTAAATGCACAATAACTTTACCTATCATTTGGTATAATGATTTTATAAATGTAACCTTTTACTTGCTCACAGGGAGGATTCAAAATGACGTTTTCACAAAAAATTATTTTTTTCAAGCTCACTTTTGAAAGTGTTCGAAAAGTATGACACTTTTATATATGTATTAAATTATAACTAATAAAATATACTTTATCATGAAAAAAAAAAATTTCGGATTTTATTTTATCTTCATGGTGAAAACAAATATCAAAGTTAATAAAAAAAATACGATTTTTTTAAAAATATTCTTTTTTATATTTTTAACTTTATAATACTATAACTTTTTGAAAAATGTATGGATCATTATATTTTTTTTAGTTCTGTTTAAGCCTATACAATAA
>NW_026101848.1:0-1422 GCF_025091365.1 Daktulosphaira vitifoliae
AAATATTTGCGTAATTTTTATTTTAAAAGCTTACATTTTTATAATTGCATACAATTTTTATCTTATATTTTAATTCAAATAATAATTGCTACACAACACTTTCTCTTAATTTGTTTGCTCTCCTTTATCTTACATATATTTATGATCGATCACAATCAAACCATAATTATCTGTTAATTGCCATTATTGAACTTCCGATTTATCGTGATTGCGTAACCTTTTTTTTTTTTTGTATTTTAAATAGTCATACAAATTTATAAAATACATTATAGATAACTCAGTACTAAGAATTCATTTAATAAAACAAAAAAAACTGTTAAGATAATAATTAAATCAAATGTTTACAAGCTATTTTAGGTTGTTAATTTTATTGAATAATATCAATCTATTGATGGCTTATTTAATAGGTAGAATAGAATAAGTTATCATGATAAATCAAACATTAATCATCGATTATACGCCATTGTTGTAGTTATTCACTATTGTACGAATTCTTCTTTTTATCGCTTATATATTTGAAATTTCTCTTAAGCTTTGTATTGTTCTCGGCTTTACAAATTACCATTATTTAACATCATCGTCACTTAAAATTTATTGACGGTTTTTTTTAAGCAAATGACCGAATCAGACGAAAGGCATTCTACATAGCTCGACCAGGAACGCATTGTTTCGATGTATACGTATCGAGGTTCCTTTCCAAACCGCCGAGCTCTGTAGGATTTTCCGTCCTACCGAACATAAATGTTTAGTTACAAAATTTAGTGGAATAAAGACAAGATTATTTATAACCGTTTATACAACTGAAAACGGCACATGTATTTATCTTCCAAGCGATTAAGTTGAACTAACTTTCAAAATATAGGCGAATAATCTAATTGACTACTCAAAGAGGTGATTTTAGAGGAAACGCATCTGTTTTGTTTATACAAGCAATATTGACACTTTGTGATGGTTATAAGAGATACAAAAGGATTATCGCTAATGAATATCCATTTTTATTTGGTTAAATGCGTTATATTAAAATTTTACTCACATGGTAACCAAGGTATATTGACTTCTATGTGATTGGATCGTCCCCATTCGATAATACCCGCAGCGCTGGGTCGCGCTAACGTCACCAGCATCGTTACGCACAAAGCCACATATTCTGCGACCATACCTCCTGCAGATACACCAAATGAAAACATGAAAAACACTTATTATGTATGTTATGTGGCCAAGCACTCTAATTCTTATTTTACAAGTAAAATGCATTAGGCACCCTACTGCAAATACCAATAAAGTCTGCTAAATCTTTAAGGCTACTTAATTCATTGTCGACCTACTGTTGGATTATTAAAACAAAAAATTCCCTAATAATTATTTTTTACAATTATTTTTAAAATATTTACAGAAAATATAATTTTACACATTTTTTTTTTC
>NW_026101849.1:0-1420 GCF_025091365.1 Daktulosphaira vitifoliae
TGTTAAACTTTGATCTAAAAGACACAAAATCAGATTCCTGTGTATTTGGAAGTACTAAAAATGAACAATTAATGATTGTAGCTATTTTTGTAGATGATGGGATTATAGCGGCAACAAATGATGAGCAGGTGGACATAAAGATGAAGTACTTGAAGAGTAACTTTGAGATGATAGCAGGTGAACTTAATCATTTTCTGGAAATTGAAATCGATCAGAGACTAGATGGGTCAGTATTTATACATCAGTCGTTATACTGTCAACACGTTTTGGAGAGATTCAATATGGATGAATCAGACGCCCCATGTATTCCTGCAGATCCACAAAATTCATTAGATGCAAATTTATCTGAATCATTACAAGTAGGCGAAGTTCCACACAGAGAAAAAGTAGGAAGTTTGTTATATCTAAATCAGATCATAAAGCCTGATATAACGTTTGCTGTAAATCTTGTCAGTTGCTATTTGGAAAAGCTTCTGATAATACATTGGAATGCAGTGAAACTTAAGTTAATTGGATATAGTTATGTAGACTATGCTGGTGATCAACATCAGGATACATTTTCATGATGACTAATGGAATAGTAGTTTCACAAAGGCAAAAATCGGTAGCACTTTCAATTACTGAAGTTGAATATATGAGTCAAGCAGTTTAGGAACTAACTTAGTTGACTCTACTAATAAGTAATCTTCTGCGAGAGACACCTGTTTTGTATGCGGACAATCAAAGTACCATAAAATTGGTGAAGAATCCAGAATTCCATAAACGAATTGATCATATAGATGTTCGTTATCATTATATTCGTGAGAAATTCAATGAAGGGATGTTTTCACTGGAGTATGTGACAAGCAAAGAGCAGTTCGTTGATATCTTGACCAAGCTAACACCACGAACAAGATTTCAAGAACTTAGAAAAATGTTGTAGACATATATATTTATAATTTTTTTTTTAATTAATTATGTACGGGTGTATTATTAAACGGGAAGTGTTGATATTATTAAAAAAAACACTGGGTACAGTAATATTATTTTAGATAACAATTTAATGTAATTTTACTTATGTTAGTATAATACAAGGTCAAAAGGGACACATTCCTTTCTCGATTATGCTGTTTTTTCTCAATACAGCCTATTGTATAGATGTTTACAATTTAGTCTTAGTTTCGCCGTCTATCGAGTAAAGTGACTCGTTACCGTTGTACATCTATTATATTATATGTTTTGATATTTTATATTATATACTATTATATTACGAACAATTTCTTAATCTTTTAGTTACACAACCATGATGTGTTTATTTTTTTTTTTTTGGGTCTGTCATTACTTTGTCTCAGCTCTCACTGCCAGGCACGTAGACATGGGTGGGCCTGGCCCCCCTTAGATTTAATGTGGCCCAGGGCCGGCCCCCCCAAATTTAAAATTC
>NW_026101850.1:0-1419 GCF_025091365.1 Daktulosphaira vitifoliae
GTAATTTTTTTTATATTACTGTGTATGTAATATATTACAATACAATGTAACTATTATATATTATAATTATTACATATAAACATTTCTGTGGGAACTGTGTATAGGTTATATTGTGGATATTTTAGCTTCGATGCAAAGCTGAGAAGTTATTAATTTTACTATGATGTGTTTTTTTTTGTGTCTGATACCACTTTTCTCAGCTCTCACCGAACATATTTTTTTTAACGATACGTCAAAAGATCACAAATTGTATCTAGTCGAAGACATTACCATCAAAAATTGAAAATATTTCCCTTGTTCCCCGTAAATGGGGGAAACCTCCAAAAAAATTACAAATTTAAAAATCGCTAATTTTCGAAATTTCACATATATTTTTATTTTTTTTATTTTTAATGTTAACTTTAAGTTATAATAAGGCCAATCCTAAAATTTTAAGTTGATTGAGTTAATATTGAATAATCTGTGTGTTTTTTAACGTTCTGGCTATTTTTAACATTTTTTACATTGAAATAGCCATAAAAATCGGAAGGTCATAAAAAAAAAAAANTTTTACATTAAAATAGCCATAAAAATTGGAAGGTCAAAAAAAAAAAAAAAATTGTTTTAATCTAATTATAGCATAAATAATAAACCCTGAGAAAATTAAGCAAAATATGAGGTGGTCGTACAACCACTTCTGGATGATTTGGCATGGATTGACCCAGTAGCTTGCTGTACTACATAGAATAAAATTCGACTTGAATGATGAAAATTTTAAAATATTACATTTAACATATCATGGTAATAGGTAAACCTCTACAATTATAGATTTTAGACTAATACAACACAAGATAAGATAAATATTTATCGATCTTGTCTATGATTAAATGCGAAAATGGTCATGTGTTGATTGAGTATCATAAAACTAAAATTGATTTAAAGAAAAGTCACTCGTGGTACTAAAGAAATACTATAAATAATCAAATAATTAAATTTAAAAAAAAAACAAAAAGATATATAAAATTAAAGATAAACAAATTTAGTAGAGCAAAATTTTTTTTTTTAATTTAAAGCTATTTTTAAATTTTATTTCATTTTTTATGATTTATTTCAACTAATACTAGTTCAGTGCTATAAAATTCAACTTAATAACTTAATTAATTTATATTCAAGTCAGTATAAACATTTGAAAAGGTTATAATGGAGCGTTGAAACTATTAAAGTAACGAAGTATAAAAAATAAGCTGTTTAATTATTTTTAAATTACCAATGTATTGTTATCGCATGTAAAACATTCAATAAATTTTTAAAAATAATATATCAAAATATTTGTCTTTAAATAAGGTTTTCTTTGAATCTTGCCTTTTATTGAAAAAATCACTTGAAAACCTCTAATATGAGTTTTTTTTATCGTTTTATAGAATATTCTTCGAAAATTCG
>NW_026101851.1:0-1418 GCF_025091365.1 Daktulosphaira vitifoliae
AGCACTTTTTAAAATGAAAACTATTCATTGGCGTAGTCACCCTAGTCTCCATTTCGGTAAATTTCTGCTTGTGATATTTCAGTGTAAACTATGATAATCACAAACAAGTTAATTGTATCATATTGCTATTTTTAACTCGTTATATCGTTATATCGTATTGCACTAACCACACACACAATGAACTAAACTAGTGTACATTGAACAATAACATAATAAAAACATATGTAATGTTTAATATAGTTTAAGCTTTCATTTATTTATTAATAATAATGATCAAATTTATTCCTAAAAAAATATTTTAATTTTACTTGAATAAATATTGTATTTAAAAAAAAACCAGTTTACATATAAAAGCATGAAATTTCATTGTCGAGCGAATATCAAAATAATTCATTAGTTATCCGAACCTTAAATTTAGTAAATAGTGAATAGATTATACACCAAGTATAATGATCATTAAAAAAAATTTCTCAATTTACGTATGAGTGGTTTTTCAGGATTTCCATAATTTTTTTTTTTTGCGTCAGTGTTAAAGTTCATTGGCATAATGTAATTATTTTATTATTTTTGTTTCAAGTTCATATATAATAATCACAATTAAGGCAACAATGATAGGGTACTCTTAGTCAATTTGCAAATATAATCAATTACACGTTTTTTTTCAAGAATAAAATTACTTAGATAAATTTACTAATAGAAATCTTAACTAAGCACGTTTATTACATTTTGCCGAAAATTGAGTAAGAATAAAATAATTAATCTTAATAAATTCATACTTCATGTGTTAAGACCTCAATACAAATTTTCAATTTATAATATTTAACCAATATTTTGAACTTTTTCAGCCCTCTGTTAAAATTTATACATAAACATTTAAATGTTAAAAAATAACCCTGTCAATAAGACACATTTAGCTTCGAATATGTTAATATCTATATGTAGATACGCTTTAATGTACTTATGCACATACCATTATATAAACACAGGATGTTATTACTAATTTCTTTTTATGTCTTAGTTTTGTTATAATTGTTTACACAAAAGAGATTGTAGTATTATATAATTTTAAGGTTAGACTAATGGCTTTGTTCTCTTTCAAACATAAATATTATGCCCAATACAGTTGAGTCGAAGAAAATTACAAAACATTTTCCTAACATAATTATTATTAGGCACAAATGCTTAATATACATGGTACTAAATAGTATTTATAATATTTGCTAATGTGATGTTAAATTTAATAAATTTCTGTTTTAAATAACTGTATTTGCAACTAAAAATCTGTATCAAATTAATATAATTTAACAGAGAAAACTTATTATACCATTAGAAATTGCATTTTCAGGTTTACCTTCAAAGTTATCGACAATTTACTTTCAAATTAAAAAATATATACTAAAAAAAAAAAAAAAAAAAAG
>NW_026101852.1:0-1418 GCF_025091365.1 Daktulosphaira vitifoliae
TAGAAGTATGCAGAAAACGCCAATGGGTTAACAACAAGAAACAATCACAATCAACACCAGAACCACAAACATCTCATGCGGTAAACGAGACACGACAGGCAATTTTCGGCGGAAAACCTGTCAGCAGTATCAAATTAGCCGATCTCTCCATTTTACCGCAAAATTAGATAACCACCATGTTGTCTACCCAATTCATCAGACAAACTCGGGCACTGCCAGANAAATTAGATAACCACCATGTTGTCTACCCAATTCATCAGACAAACTCGGGCACTGCCAGACTTCTACTTGATTCCGGTAGTGACCTAAACCTTATTAAAGTATCATCTCTTAAAAGTAATGTGATTTTTTATGATCACATAATATATCATTTGAAGGGCATAACTGACCAACTAGTTATGACATTAGGAATGACTACCTTAACTATACAACTAAATAACCAATTCCTTCAAGCAGAGTTCCATTTAATTCATCCTGACTTTCCCATACCTCATGACGGAATCCTAGGAAAACCTTTCATAGTAGGACATCAGACTCTCATAAATTATGGAACCAATGAATTAATCATTCCGAATTCAGCCGGTATTGTTATCTCTCCTCGATCAGAAACTCTTATTACCATACCAGCTTCGACTATTAAAGAAGGCACCATGCTCTTAATTCCTTCTCAGTCAATTAACGAAAACCTCGTAAGTGGAAATGTCGTAACTCAGGTCCAAGGCAATCGCGTATTACTTTCTATTTTAAATCCGTCAGAACAACCTGAACATCTTCAGATACCAAATTTCGAAAGTCTTAATTACGAAGAATATCTAGAAGTATCTATAAATATTACGCAGTCACAATCCCAAAGTAACTTCGATGGAAGCAGAATTAGTCGACTTAAGCAAGCTCTTCGTACTGATCATCTGAACAATGAAGAACGAAATTCATTGGAAAGCATTTGCAGTCAGTTCTCCGACGTATTCCATTTAGAAGGGGATCCAATTACGCATACTACAGCGGTATATCACGAAATTAAAACACCTGATAATGTCCAGCCGATAATGGACAAGCCCTATCGACTCCCTTACAAACACAAGAATGAGATTAATGAACAAATAGCACAACTCGAGAAAGAGGGAGTTATAGCTGCTAGTGAATCTCCATGGAATGCGCCATTATTAGTAGTACCAAAAAAACCAGACATATATGGAAATATCAAATATCGCGTCTGCGTTGATTTTCGAAAAATCAATCAGGTCTCTCAAGGAGATGCCTATCCTCTTCCTAACATCACTGATATCCTTGATCAGCTTGGTAAATCTCGCTATTACAGTACTCTTGATCTAGCAAACGGTTATTATCAAGTCCCTATGTTACCCGAACACCGTGAAAAAACTGCTTTTTCGACCGACAAAGGTCATTTTGAATTTATT
>NW_026101853.1:0-1417 GCF_025091365.1 Daktulosphaira vitifoliae
ATATGCTTAATTTATGATATCCCAACAATTTTTGCAATATATCAAATGATCTCTGGTTAATACAAAAGTGAAGTTGTAATGAATTTTGTTTGGTGGTTTTTAGTTATTAAAAACGGTTAGAAAGCATATCATGACGATTGCATGTTTGTATCAGCTACTCCAGTTTATTATACACGAAATTGCGTACCGGGGACCGGATAGTCGTTGCTTTTTAGTTTTATAGTCACGAGGCCAATCGCAGAGCACTCCAGCACATCCGCTTGCATAATGACTTTTTTGTTAAATTGACAGCAGCAAAACTAAATGGGGCTCGAAATACGTATCCCATGTGGAATGTCCATATTAGGTTCATTATTTTCTTTTCCGTAACAATAATTAGCCTCAAACTATAAACTTATTGTTCCTCTATAAACAGCAAAACACATGATAAAACGCAAAAATAATTTTGATTTTGAAAAATTTTGTTGATTTAAACAAAATTTATATTTACTACATCTATCATTCATATACAACGCATTTGATACAAATAGGAAAATAATAATAGTACATCACTAATAAAAAATCGATTTTTACATATATTTCGCTTAAAAGTTTTGTGTTTCAACGACATCAACTGCAAAATAACTTAAATTTTTATATCATTATCTAGTTATAAACTTCTCTAAAATACGGATACAACTTTATGATGAAAATACCACTCCATTAATTACTGAAAAATCTTACTAATTCCTAACTCTAGGTTTAGACAACATTTGGGTTCTCTTCGTCAATTTATATTTTAATGATTTAGGATTCACTTGAGTTGGATTTTCTTTTACTTCGTCCTTTTTCTCCTCTCGTGGCTGACTTTTTGCCAGTTCTTTAAGTCTATCGGAAGCGTTATGTCGCAAAGCTGCGCGTCGCACCTGGAATGGTTTAAAATCTATGTCCATTTTAGTCTGTGAATTAACTTTTCTTGGTTGATATAGCCTTATAGCCCATGGAGGTGTTATCAATTTTTGTCGATTTATATTCTTAGACTCGGTGTTTTTTTTTTTCAGTAATCTATGAGGTGGCAACTTAGAAAGTCGGTTAGATATTTCTATCATTTTAGCCTTACTTTCTATTTGTTCACGAAAAAATGGCAAAAATGGCCGAAACACTTTTTTTGGTTTAGCTGCTCTCTTGAGCCATTTTACCCGCTCCAATAAATTAGCTGTCGTTGGTCGCCGTGGTTTATCAGACCTATACATAATTCATACATAGATATTGATTATAATTTGATTTTCTACCGTTATTATTTCCCTTAAAGTTTAGAAATTGAAACATATATGTACACATGTACAATTTTCTAAAAATTCGTTGACTTCCCAGCAATATAAAATGCATATATATTTTTTAGTATAATTATAATGTCATATAATTAGGAATTTCCATT
>NW_026101854.1:0-1417 GCF_025091365.1 Daktulosphaira vitifoliae
TTATTTTGATTGTTTAAAATATGCACATGAAAATGGATGTCCATGGGATTATGACACAACTAGAGTTTCTGCAGCAAGTGGTTGTTTAGAATGTTTAAATTATGCTCATGAAAAGGAGTGTCCATGGCATGAAGAAACATTAAATACAGCTGCCGCGCATGGTAATTTAGAATGTTTAAAATATACATATGAACTTGGATATAAATGGAACGGAGGTACGATGAGAGGCGCTGCTGCAAATCGACATCTAGAATGCATCAAATATGCTTATGAAAATGGTTGTGAATGGGATGAGGGTACAACAAGGGAAGCTGCTGCAAGTGGTTGTTTTGATTGTCTGAAATTTGCTCATAAAAATGGATGTAATTGGGATGAAGGTACAATAGTTACAGCTGCCATGCGTGGAAATTTAGATTATTTAATATATGCCCACGAAAATGGATGTAAATGGGATGAAGGCACCACTAGGCTTGCTGCTGCAAATGGTCAGTTTCATTGTTTAAAATACGCCCATGAACATAATTGTCCATGGAGTATAAATACCATTTATGAAGCTACTAGAAAAGGTTTTATTGAAATAATCAAATATGCTAACGAGAATGGCTGCATTAATTAGTTTTCTGATAAATTATTATTTATTTTTTACATTCCATTACATTATATTTTAAATCGTCATGATCTAAATGATAATAATTATATTGTGAGTAATCATGTAATTTTACTTGCATAATAAATACTATTTTTGAAATTATATCCAAAATTCTTAATAATAAATGTCCGATTTTCCAATCATGTATTTAAAGTTTATAACACAATAAATACAAAAGAAAATATTCATAATTAGTTACAAAAATGCTACATTGCTACACAAATTTTTATAATTTATTTAATAATTACAGTAAATATGTATAGAATTAACCTGTATATTAATAATATATACTGGTAATTCTAAAATGCTCTCACAATTCATTTTTTATGTAATAGATCATAAAAATATATGGATTATAATTGAATTATTTTTTATATAAATGTTAAATTACTTCAAGACACGGTTTATAAATTATAACAAACTTATTACAAATTATTGTATTACTAAAAAATAATATTTACAGTTTATTTAAAGGAAAAACAATATTACATTGCGGTCGCGGCAAAGTATGGACTTGGCAGAGTTGCGACAAATATAGATGGTATCTGAGTATGATTAAAATCACTATCATAAGAAACGCTCCGAAACAAATTTTTTAACGCGAATAAAAATGTTCAGGGATTGATGCAATATTTTCTATCATAAATTTTCGTTACTTAGGAATAAATACACTGTATTATAAGGAACTTTCATCAGAAGCTAAAATATACTTTTCTAAATCAACCTTTCGCCCTGTTTTTAAATGTGCAATTAAACTTTTTCTATTAC
>NW_026101855.1:0-1416 GCF_025091365.1 Daktulosphaira vitifoliae
TTAATTAAGTCGGAAAGTAAATTAAAATGGCGAGAGCATTGGAATTCAACCAACACAAAATTACACGAGATAAAACAAAATATGACACCCTGGCCTTTACCACTAGTTACCAAGATAATTGGAAGTAATACTAACAAGACTCAGAATAGGTCACACACATATTACCCATAGTTACCTTATGACCAAAAAAGATCCTCCAATCTGTGAATCCTGTAATACACGACTTACAATTATACACATAATGTCAAAATGCATCAATTTCATGGAAAGCAGAAGACGGACTAGATTACCAGAACGTCTTTCAGAGTTTCTTAGACTAGAAATTAAAGCAATTGAAGCCACTCTAAAATTTATAAGAATGTCTGAATTGCAAAACAAAATATAAAATACAAATTTCTTTAATTTACCGTAATAATTCATGTATTAAATATTAGTAATAAATTGTAAAATACATAAATTGTAAAAACCTATATTGTAAAATAAAAAAATTGTTCACCCAATGGCCTATGTTGCTGCGGGTATGTATTAAATAAAAAAAAAAACATTTTGAAGTAAAAAAAAAATTATGCAAGTTTAAAACGGGTTGAACATAAAATTTATTTAAATAATACAGAATATGAGAATAAAATTTTAATAGTGAATATTGAGAGTTATTTCAGAGGAAATAGAATTAATTGATATACAAGGTATTTCAGACGAACACAAAAAAACATTAGAGTGGATTAATGGCTTAAAAAAATCTGACCTTATTAAAGAACTTGAAACAAGAAAGTTCAGCACTGTATTAGAATTAAAAGTTAGGGTATTTTGTTTTTTTCAACCTAAAATGTTAACGCAAACTAACAACAAAAATATTATTTATCAAAATTTAAATTCACCCAAAGTAATTAATATTTCAATATAAATAAAAATTTATTTTTCAAACAAACTACATTTTCGCAGAGAATAAATAGACTCATTCTTAAAAACTTTTAATAGAACCGCTTTAATTAATAATTGGTCAGAAAACGAAAAACCCCATTTTTATTGCATTTTTGCTAGACCCAGCGCTCACTTTTTATGATAATATTGAATCCCTAAAAATTGCCCTGGAATGAATTAGAGTAAAATTTTAGAAATGAATTTGAACCCATCGCTCAGAATGATATGTTACGTATTATATTAGAAAAAAGAAAACAGTTAGATGATGAACCTACAGTTGCTTATATTAATGATATGGAATATTTGTGTAAAAGAATTAATGATAATATGTCAGGCAGCGAAATAGTGAGATCTTGAAATGGANATTTGTGTAAAAGAATTAATGATAATATGTCAGGCAGCGAAATAGTGAGATCTTGAAATGGAAGATCTTAAACCAAACATTGTGAGATACGTTAGTATTTTAGACAATAATAATTTAGACGAGTTAAAAAG
>NW_026101856.1:0-1416 GCF_025091365.1 Daktulosphaira vitifoliae
TGGATAAGATGAGAGAAAATAGACTTAGATGGTTTGGTCGTGTTATGAGGAGAGAAGAATCGGAAGCTGTAAGAACAGTTATAGAAATTAATGTTCAAGGAAGAAGAGGTAGAGGAAGACCAAAAAAGAAATGGAGGGAAGCTTTTGAATGCGATTTGAGGACAACTGATGTGAGCGTAGATGATGTGGGAGATCGTGTCAAGTGGAAGTTTAGGATGATTGGGTGGCCGATCCCAAGTAGTTGGGATTAAGGCAAGGAAGAAAAAGAAGAATTACTAGATTCAAAGCATATTTCGTACTAATCATCACTAATGTAAAAAAAAAAAATCGTTATTTTTAATTTTGAAATACAGAGTCGTTTTTAGGCTTTTCTTAATAAAAAAAAGTGTTGTAGGTCGATAACTTGAATTGCGGGTGGGTGCAGCTCATACCGTGTACGTATACTCCACCTGCGTTCTATACCTACTTAATATTTTAAAATGCTTGTAACTTGATGAGCAATTATTTTAAAATTGTTATCGGTATAACTTTTTATAAAAGGCTAAGAGGTGACTAGTTATTTTAAAATGTTGAAAAAAATGTCATTTTATTTTTGTAGTTTTAGTAATAAATAATAAAAAACATGCTTTGAACTTTGTTTAATAAAGCAATAATTATTAAAATAATTTCAACGAAATGATAGTTGGATGGGTCATATCTTCGGCACTCATCCTGTATACTACACAAAAATCTTTACAACGGAATATCAGGCGAAAAAGGGAAATTATATCAAGTTAACGTCGGCTTGACATAATTTTCCTTTGAATACACTATGTACATGGTCTATTCATACATATATAAAATATGGTATATTGCTTTTCAGCATTAAAGTTTCTTAAAGTTAATACTTGGTGGCTTTATTCTTATTAGATCTACACTGTGAGCGTAAAACTTGTTGTATTGGAACGTTGGAAATTAAATAGAAAATCATAATAATATTAAAAATTAAAAACACATAAAAAATGTTGGAAATATATAAATTTGATCGTTTAATAGTTCGTAAAAATGCACAATAATATAAATGGCAATATATCGTTATGATGTATAAAGCTAAACTTGAAAAGTACAAAATACGTCAAAAATACTCGAAAAAGAATGTGAAACTTTTGTGTTCATTATATTGGTGTGTACGGTAAAGTGAACACAATGTATTGGAGAAACACATTTTTCTCCACAATCATCTATCATAAAATGATCAACGAATTGTTCTTTATAAAACATGTTACTATTGAAAATCTGAAGGTATNGATCAACGAATTGTTCTTTATAAAACATGTTACTATTGAAAATCTGAAAGTATTCCATTTGTATTGTAGTGTTTTTTTGGTGTATAAGCTGATTGCAGCACGTTAATAAGGTTCAAAACCGAATGGTAAA
>NW_026101857.1:0-1415 GCF_025091365.1 Daktulosphaira vitifoliae
ATGCGGGTTTTCGATTACTTTCATTCGCAAGAACCAAATCGATTAAGAAGGGCACAGTAGTTATCTCCCTCTATACTCCATGTTTATTTTTGTAAAAGTTATTTACCTAAGACAAAGCAACTCCGTTTGATTTCGTTGTATAGAGAAAATTTGTCTGCAATAGACAAATTTCTAAATAACACAATCGCATCAATCAATACGATTAACGTTTAGGGCAATTCTAAATAAAAACTAATTGCATGAATCCACCTGCGCGCAACTGCGATATGTTTAGTTCACGTAAACCGGAATAAGTGATTAAGTAAAGGTAAGGGAGCCCCGCGGGATACCGTAAGCGTATCGGATTACTGCATTGGCCGATATATGTTTAGGGTACTCGTGCAAAGCGGGCTTCACTACGCTTTGGTATAAATAATTTTAAGTCACATGNTCACTACGCTTTGGTATAAATAATTTTAAGTCACATGAATGACTTATATTTTTCATTTATTTAGCTCAGTAATAATAAAAATAAATATTGATATTACTTTTCTCATTTAATTAACATAAGTACATCATTTCAATTTAGACATAATTTTCAAACATATTAAAAATTTGTATTTACAATTTTGCCTAGTCAATTGTCTTTCAACCATTTAATTATTTATTGTTACTGTTCAAAACAGCAGGCGTTGTCTCCGCATCAGTCGGTATTAATACCGGTTGTACACATTGTAAGTCGCTTTTGACAACACTGGGTCAAATAGTTTTCATGGTCGTGGAGTCTGTCGGCTGACTAGCTATTGTTGACTTATACTAATGTTCTATGCGCCATGTTGTTTTATTAATACCGTTACGTAATCGACGCACGCATTTATTTTACCATATTACTGTTCTCCGGCCCATTGCATAAAGCCGTGAAAGACTGAGTTAAAAGTTGTGGTCTTACTGAATTCCGAGTTATTAATGAAACACTTGGACTCCGGTTTTATTCCGTGATTATTAGATCTCAATACTTAAAGTTGGAAGCTACTACTGAGAAGTCAGTCAAATCTGTAGAGTGAACTAGTTGAATCATATTATAGTTTATTTATTTATAGTTTAATTATTAACTGTAATTACATTTGTATTTCGGGACGTCCATTATATTTATTAGTTATAAACAAAACAAGGTAACTATATTATTTTATAATATACAGAGTGATAGAAATCTGGTAAAACACGTATTTTCTCAGAAACTATTGATTATTTAAAATTTTTGTAAAAAAAAAATTATTAAGTTTATACAACTCTACAATAATATGAAGTTAAATAATTTTTTTTTTATCCCTTCAGTGATAAAAATGTTTATTTATAATTTTTTTAAATGGGAACCACCATTTTCGACTTGATAATATAATAAAAAAAAAAATTACAAACAATTTTGTTTTTATAAT
>NW_026101858.1:0-1415 GCF_025091365.1 Daktulosphaira vitifoliae
TTTTTTAGTTGAATATTTTTAGTTTTCAATTTATACTTTCAATATATTTTTAATTTTAAACAAAACAAATAAGTATTCAACCATTTTAGATCAATATATATACATATTAATAAATATTAAGATTATCATAATCTTTTACTAGATATCAATAAAACAAGTTGCATGTACTAAGTAAAAAAAAATTTGAAAATTTTTCATGCTGTTATATTTAGCTTTATTCTGTATGTGAAACGATCACCAAAAGTTATACAGTTTATTGTAATACAGAAAAAGTTTTTTAAACATGTATGATGACTGTTAGACATTTTAAGATTACAGGAAATTTATAACCACAGGGTCTTAATCTATTCAACAAACAACTGAGATGTTTTTTATTTTAACTCTTTTTTTTTTACATAGCCTTATTTAAATGTTCCGAAAGTTGAACATTTTAATAAATAGACCGAATGTGTTGCGTGGGTGGTTATAACATTAAAATGCAGTAACAGATGAACGGTCAATAAGACTGATGAAAAAGAACAATATTTTTCGTAATGTTTCTAAAAGAAAAATAAAAAAATAACTAAAATGAAAAATGTTCAATAGTTTTTGGTAAAAGAGTGTCTCAACCAATATCAATCACTATATATAGTTACAAACACTTCATGAAACTCCAGTTTTGAAATAAGTACAAGTTATAATAACGAGTTTTAATAACAAATGTAATTTACTGTGATTAAAGACATAAAAATTGATATATTTACTTGGATAATTTCTAATTTTTTTTAAAACGTTGTTTTTNAAGACATAAAAATTGATATATTTACTTGGATAATTTCTAATTTTTTTTAAAACGTTGTTTTTTATTTCATTATTAACCGATGAATGTGAACTAAACAGATTTAGAAATGCACTTTTATCTGTGGTGCTATTGCCAATACTTGCCATTAGTCGTGCGCATTCATCGGCTTCGGCGTTATTTATATGCTGAAAAAAAATGTATAAAAAAAAATTCATTTAAATATTATTGATTAATAGTACAATAAGAACTTTATTTTACTAAAATATTTAAGGTCATAAAATGTTTGAAACATAATTAATAATCTAGTCGAGAAATCATTATAAATTCAAATGTTGCTATTTTCAAATCTTTTTTCATACAAGTGTCATGTTGTACATAGTATATCATTAATGTCATAATGTATTATCTATGACATCAATTAATGAATCACACAAAATTAAATGTAAATCAATAAAAATAAGATATATGTATATATGTACTATTGAAATGTTTAAATATACTAATGAAATTTCGTAGAAAAAAGCATAAATTAATTAAAATAAAAGTAACTGAAAATAATCAAAATAACGTGTAAGATTTTATAGAACAAATGGTAGAATATTATAAAATGTACATCATTAATGACGATAATGTA
>NW_026101859.1:0-1414 GCF_025091365.1 Daktulosphaira vitifoliae
ATTTCACGATGTGTTATGGAAATTTCTGTAATAGTTTAGCCTGTACGCTTTTGCTAAATAATTATAACACTATCCTACGGGAACATGGTATACAAGAAACCTATTTAATACTCTGATTTTCTATGAGCCTTTCACAATATAAATATGACAAAAATAAGATTATTGTTTCAAATATTATCAATTTAAATCTCATTAGAATCAGTGTAATTTTGAAAGAGTTATAGCAAAATGAAAATTAGTAACCAATATTTACAGAATTTTTGCGATTATTGGTTTTAAAGACCTATTACTTATAGAGAAAAAGACATCAGAATGTTTTCCTTGTTTTAATCATAAATTACGATTAACAATCTTCAATTAAAATAGATTTTTTATTTATCAGATGTCTCATTTTTAAAAAATCGAAAATAATAAGTTTTTTTTGTAAAAATTTCAAACAATCGTGGAACGTGCATCTAATACTCATGTTTATCAAATGTACATGTTTATTGAACTTAAACGTTCATAAAACAAAAAAATGTTGACTGTATTCCTAATAAAACAATAGAATCCGTTTTTGACGGCGAAATGGTTACAGTCGAACGTGACGGTGAAATGTGATGCGCAATAATCTTTTTTTTTTGGATCATCTGAAAGAAGTTTCACTTCAAAAATTTTAATAGAAGATTACAACACAAAAAACGGTGATTTTCTACACAAAAATTAATTTTTTATTTCACTTTAGGTGTCGTTTATGTATAGAAGATAAGTAGCTAGGAAAATTATTTTTAAACTTATAATTAGTAACAGAGACGGAGTGCCCAAATCGGTAACGCAACAGTGCTTGATGCATAGTGTGTAGGGTCGAGACTCGGTCACAGGTGGCTCAGTTTGTTGAAAGAGTCATCAGTGTAGTGATTGGAGTTGCCATCCTTCTTTCTGGCGATAGACTAACCTCCTATCCCGGAGTAAATATGATAAAGAGACTTTCTTTTAAAGGAGGTCGCAATTGTCCTCAATGGGCTGTAAAAAGCGAAACGTTTTTTAAAACGTTCCATAAGACCAATGTAAATTTTGAAATTTTTGGTTTTAAATATATATTAATATGTTAATACTATTAAAAAACGTATCAACTCTGGAAAAAGTAAGCTAGAAGATCAGGGGGAATCGAAACCAATGTCTCTCGTTACCCGAGCAGAAGTTTTATCACTGAGCGGCCAAGTAAGACCGTATCTACTTTTAAACATCTGAATGTCTTAAATAATTGATAACATCATTAATTTTTTTGAACAATAATACTTTATGTAAAATATTTTCTACAAAATAGAAAGTATATATATGCACAGAATATATTGTCAATTTTTATATTCATTAATAAATTATTTATTATTTCTTGTTTACATTTATTTTATTAAAATTATTATATAAAATAATT
>NW_026101860.1:0-1414 GCF_025091365.1 Daktulosphaira vitifoliae
TTAAAAAAAATTATTCTTAATAATAATTATAATATTATTATGTACAGTATACCAATTTGATTAATTAAGATCTGAATATTTCAGTTGCAACATATTTTTGAACACCAAGAGTCGCATAGAAAAAGATTACTATGATTTCTATTAAAATAATTTATTACAAATATTTAATAAAAAAAAAGTGACGTTTGGAGCTTTTTTTTAAAATTTACTTTTACTAGTAATTGTATAAGTTTCTAACCTAATATCAATTTAAACAATACTATTTTTTAATCCCCCATAAAATGTCCTAATTAATGATATCAATTTTAAACTTGCAAGTTGAGCCACAATATAGTTATCGTAAAAAGTTAAATTATTTTTGTTGAAAATTTCGTAAAAAATCAACTTTACAGGACCAAAAAATAGATAAATATTATATTTTGCCACAAAATATCGCAATTAATTTTGTATAATTACTTGTTTTAATTAGTAAATGGATAAGATAAGAGGAGAGAATGGATAAGATGATAGAAAATAAACTTAGATGGTTTGGTCATGTTATGAGGAGAGAAGAATCGGAAGCTGTAAGAACAGTTATAGAAATGAATGTTGAAGGAAGACCAAAAAAGAGATCGAGGGATGCTATTGAATGCGATATGAGGACAGCTGATGTGAGCGTAGATGATGTAGGAGATCGTGTCAAGTGGATCTTTATGATAAAGATGGTCGACCTCAAGAAGTTGGGATTAAAGCGAGGAAGAAGAATAAGACTTGTTTTAATTAGTTATTATCTTAAAAACTAGAGATAAAAAATAATAAAACTACAAAATCAATAAATTATTAGGGTATCCAAAAATATACAAATAATTAATTTTAAAAAAATATCTGGAAAACCCAGTCTGTATTTGTTGAAAAATTTAATATATTGCATGTTAGAGAATATATACCCTTACAATCATATCGTTTTATAACCTTTCGGGATGGTTATAAACAGATTATTTTTCAGAAAGAATTATATTTAAATTAATTATTTTTGTTGTTCATAATTTCATAAAATTTAAAATTTATGAGTAAAATACAAGATTTAAAAAAAAAAATCACATTATACTGAGTGCATAAAATACACACTAAATTAATGATTGTCAAAGATATTATGGTTATAAAACAACATATACTAGGAAAATTATAATAGTTTAATACAATTATTCATAATAGGAAATAAATAATATCCAACAACAATAAAAACAATTAACAAAGATCAGTGGTAAATTTAACAGTCATTTGGTTGTCCAATTCCAACAAGAACATAATAACCATTTTGCTATTTGGACCAATTTAGTTNAAACAATTTTGTTATTTGGACCAATTTAGTTTTTAAGTTTTTTATTTAAAAATTATTGACATTAAATTGAAGCCTTTTATTAATTTACAAACA
>NW_026101861.1:0-1413 GCF_025091365.1 Daktulosphaira vitifoliae
ATGAATAAACTGTGTTAAAATTATTTAAGCAATTCAATTTTCATTTAAGTTACATATTGCCAATGCAAATTCCAAAGGAGAAAAATTGAGTGTTGTGAACAAATTAAGATTAAGTCTTTATTAGTTTTAGATATACATATTGAAAGATGATAAAAAATACCCTACTTACATGAAAATATACTAAAAATGGTCATAAGATTATTTTTAAATATCTAAACTATAAAACAAATACTCTAATTTGATGTCAAACACAATTATTTTATTCAAAAAGTAATAAAATGGTAAGTATACAAAAGTACATTAAAAAGATTAATCACATCCATAATTAGTAATTACATTACAATATTGTACATCATTAATTTAAAAATAATACAATTCTTAATCCTTAAAATTAAAAGGTTTCTTTTGAACACTCGTATACAACAAATATGATAAAGTGAACAATTTTCAAGAAATAAATAATTGATTTTTTTATACATTTTACATTTCAAGGATGCAAATAATTAACAATAATATAATGTCATCTAAAGACCATAAAACTTTACATTTTTATCATTAGTCATACAATCTAAATATTAACATAGAAAAAATATTTCAAAGTATAAAAACACAAAATAACCTTAGACCACTGACCTCCAAGATTATATAAAAAAATTGTGCATACTGTCATCAAATAACAAGTATGTGCGAATTAAGTATATTTGTAAAAAAAAAAACAATAAGTCATAACACCCATGGAATGTGGTATGAAGTCAATTTTTCACCTTATCCAAGCTATACAATGAAGAACATATTGAAGGAGTCACATCATCTTGATGGGCTAAGGGTGCAGTCCAACCACAGCGATTTACACGGATAGGCGTTTGAGGTGAGTAGCGTTGATTAAAGAGAGGAATGTCATATCTAAGGAAAATAAATAATATGTCATATAAATTTTGCACAGATTTATCATGAGAATTTATGATCTAACTTGTTATAGTAATCAGTGATACCAGACAAGGAATCAGTGAAGTTGGCCTCAAGTCAAGCATCCTCCCCTGATATAGGTGAAGTGCTTCCTGGTACATGTGTGCGAAGAGCAGCTACAGGTGGATTACTTGAACTAAGCATGTGTTCACTCTCATCATTACTATTTATTGAAAAATAAAAATAATATATCATTTAGAAAATTAAGTTTATTTTATAGAAATTAAACAAAACAAAAATCTTTAACATCTTTTAGCATAAATAGAAAATCACAATGTTTACATTAAAAAAAAAAATATGTTTTCAACATGAAAGTATATTAAAAATCACCAAAAACATTCAAAACAAATGTTAAAAATTACATTAAAAAATAATTATTAAAATTAAAAATAAAAAGATAAAAATAATTTTAAATATTTATTACAAGTATTTTAATCACATTAAATC
>NW_026101862.1:0-1413 GCF_025091365.1 Daktulosphaira vitifoliae
ATAGTTATTAATTCACTCCGTATAAAAATGGACTTTTAAATAGGGTAACATTATTTAAATCTGAATTGTAAGTTGAAATACAGTGTTAATACAGTGTGAAGTTAAAAAAATATATTTCATAATAAAAATATAACTTCATTTCCACGTTAAAAATAACATCTTTTGTTTTATAATAAATTAAAAAAATTTAACAAAAAATAACCTTGAATTTTTATAGACAAACATACGCTTAGTAAAAACAATCATATGTATTGATAACACCCAAGAAGATCAATTTGTTTAGGTTATCATTTCCACTGTATGTATACTACACATTAAAAGCATATTGATCATTAAGAAAAAGTTATTATTAAAAGGTAAATAATATTCTTTAAAAATGTCAATGTAATGCTAAAAAATTTGAAAATATTTTTGATATATTCACTAAAAATTTAATGAAATATGCTTAAAATATTCTTTTATTATAATGTATTCTCTTAAATTCAAAAAACACTTTTATAAGTATAAAAAACTTTAATAATATTCTAAATTAATTTATGCTTTTATTTTTTGAGTAAAAACTTGTTCTATCTAGTTATGCAGGATGATCAAATTTGTTAAGACACTCAATATCTTAAGAACTATTCAGAATTTTTGTTAAGAGAAAAAAATTGGGTTCAAAAAACTTTATAATCGATAAAATAGTTAAATAATTTATGTTTCAATTAAGTGGTAAAAAACCCCAAATCAAATTTTTTTAATTTAAACCCCTATAATTAACTTGATAAAATGATAAAAAAAAATTACCAACATTTTGTTCTTACAATTTTTTTTTACCTGATGAAACGTTCATCCACTACAGAATTTAAGGACATAGGGTGAGTATGTAGCGAGGGCGGAGTGTACATTCACCAGTCATTATGTTTATAATTAACAGGAAATGTGTACGTGAAATATTTACATGATTATTGTTGAAATCACGACCATTTCAATTACTGACATTGGTGCGTATGGATAGAAGTATTTCTCAGCAGGTATCTGATCGAGTACACAGAACTTTCCACATTCATTCAGCATCGTTTCCGCATCGACCTTTTAACTATAAACCTTCTCGTGTGGGTTGGAACGTTCGAAAAATAATAGAAGAACATGACCATATAAGTGCACTTGTTGTTTTTTTTTTTTCATTTTATTTTATTGTTTTCTTGTAGCACCGAATTATTGAATATTCGATGGTTCAAGGACAAGGTCAAATAGCGATTGCGATTAGTGTGCAATATTACCGACCGCATAAAGAGTTGAAGATAAGTGTAGTGCCGAAGTTAAAATGTGCTTTTACTTTAATCCCTAACACATGAATACAAAGTGATTAATAATAGACCTAATGTATAAAACAACTATCAATTATATAGTAAACTGTTGTATTTTTTTTTT
>NW_026101863.1:0-1413 GCF_025091365.1 Daktulosphaira vitifoliae
GTTATAATTACTGTTTACAGTAAATCTATCAAGAAAAATACATTTTTTTGAATTTTTATCGTAATAGAGCACTTAAATAGATATCATCGTAATCATTTCTAAGTAACTTTTTGTGTTTCAAAAGATTCTACATTTGAAATATTCAGAACTTGATCAATTTTAGGTTTACTTTCACTAAAAAACCAATCAAAACGTTGTTAATAAATCTATTCAACTGATTGTATCATAAAATTTAATTATAATTTTAATCAATTTTAGAAAATAACTTTACTATAATAAAATCTAAGGCTGGTATACGGTGTATCATATATCTATTTTAATAATATTATATATGTTTTACTGATCTAAAATAGCTAGTCCTATATTAGTAGGCAAAGTGATTCTTTTATTATTTACAAATCGTTTAGTACATTTATATATTATTTTATATTAAAAAAAAATAATGATATAAAATAGAAGAAATATTTTAGAGATAATATGAACTTTTAATAGAAATCGAGTATAGCTGTTATTGCGGTAGGGTTTCTACTTTACGGTCTGGAAAACGTTCATGTGGTGTCAACTTCACTTTTTTCGGATTTGGTAGTAACGTCTGATTAGTATCCTGATCGTAAACGAATCCTAATTTGNGTAGTAACGTCTGATTAGTATCCTGATAGTAAACGAATCCTAATTTGTTATATTTTTCTTCAATAGAAGATTTAATAATTTCATTAATCTCATTATGGAGGAAATCATACAAATATATCTCTTGTTTATTTTTTAGTAGATTGTTATATTTTTCTGATAAATTATCCAATGTTGTTTTCAAATTTTCTTCTATTACATTACAAAATCTCTTTCTGTCTACTTCGACTTCATTATTTCTATCTGAAAAAAACTGATTAGTATATATTAATATATTTTGATTGGATGACGAATCATTTTGTGAAATTGATGACTTCTTATAATTCTCTGGTATTTCTATTAAAGATTTAAAAGTTTTACTAAAAATATAATGTGTGCATTTATTATTATACCATGGGCAAACATGAAAGCTTTCAATAGCGTCCATGGCGCCTTTCATTTTTGTTGTCATTGGAACTAAATTATACATAGTATCTAATAATATGTCAGTACAAAAGTATCCATAATCATTATTGTTACCAACAAAAGATGTTTTACAATGTCGAATAAAATAATTCATGATGTAGAATATTTTTATCAAAATATTACCATATGTACATGCAAGAAACAAAGTTGCAGAACGTAAATTAATATACATTTTTTTTTTTATAATTTTAATTTCGAAAATATTTTTTACAGTATATTCTTTTGTTAGATAATTAACTTTATTAATGTCTTTAAAATTCCGCCATTCAGGGTTTTCAAAAAAGTTCTCTAATATTTCTACGTTTTCCTTAATCTGGTATG
>NW_026101864.1:0-1413 GCF_025091365.1 Daktulosphaira vitifoliae
TTAAGTGTTAGATTTTCAAAAAAATGATATCAAATGAAAGGTAAATATTTAAGGTTTTAGTATAAAAAAAAATTATGTTGAATTGTTGATTTTTCAAAAAGTTATGGAAGTTTTAAAAAAAAAAGTGAAAAAATTACGAAAATTAGCGATTTTTAAATTTGTAATTTTTTTGGATATTTCCCCCATTTGCGGGGAACGAGGGAATTTTTTTCAATTTTTAAGGGTAATGTCTTCAACTAGATACGATTTGTGATCTTTTGACGTATTTTTGAAAGAAATCGGTCCNCTTTTTGACAAAAATAAAAAAATTATAATGTTTTCTGTGAAAATGAGTGTATTTCCTGAAATAGATAGTATAAATTTTTTTGTATACATTGATTTTATAAAATAAAGAAAAAAAATTACTAATTTAAACAAAATATAAAACAAATGAAAATTTGAGATTATAAATATTTTTTATATAGTTATATATTAAAAATAAGAAAATTGAAATACATACCGTGCTTATGTTTTTCTACAATGTCACATTTTAATCTACTAGTGAATATAAAATCACTGGCAAATAGTTGTTTCGGAAAAAATATATTGTTATATTCGTATTTATAATGAATTAAATTTTCAACATATAATTGAATTTCTTTGATTTTATTTTCCAATCTACTTATTATTTTTTTACAATCTTCTTTATTATATATTTTAGGGAAATTTACATCAATTCCAAATTTTAATAGATGGGTTTTCAATGTATTGGCACACTTCCAATAAAGTTGATCAATCCTTTCATCATTTAAATTACTCTCATAACTTGTATTAGAAAATTTTTCTATTTGAATTATTTGATTTAAGGTAAGTTCGAGATATAATTGCACATTTTCCGGGAACAATTTATAACTAATTAAAGTTCTTATTACTTTCTGGATTGATTTGTTCAGGAGACCTATTTCAGCTTTAAATATATTAGCTCGATTTTCGATTTCACTGATACCATTTGATTCACTATAAAAAATTTTTTTCAATAGTTGTGTAAATGTACCAATCCAGCAGTATACAGGATGAATTGTAGCTGCTATAATTTGTCTTTGAGATGTNCAGTATACAGGATGAATTGTAGCTGCTATAATTTGTCTTTGAGATGTGATAAAACAATTTATATCAATATCGTATTGTATCATTTCATATAATGTTGTAATGTTAGCGTAATTTCCATTCTCTAATTTTGCATTTAAGGGTACACTTCGAAATAAATCCATAAGGTCAGGACTACCAGTTAATAAATCTATCCCATTTGGAGTTCTTTTATCTTTAAATAAGCCTGATAGTAAAATATTAGTGGGATGTAAGCGATGTTGCATCATTTTTTCAGTTTCACTATCTCGTTCTGGTTTTATTTTTAAATAATATCTCAGATCAATT
>NW_026101865.1:0-1412 GCF_025091365.1 Daktulosphaira vitifoliae
AAAAAAAAAAAAAAAAACCTTCTCAGCTTCGCATTGAAGCTAATAACCAAAAATTTATAAGTTAAAATGAAATTCAACAGTACAACTGTGGATGAAATCATAGGTGAAACTAGGCGCAGTATATTTTTGAATATCAGTATATTATAAAATACTATAACATATAGTTTATAGGGAATAACGGACTATAGTTCTGAATATTTCAATTGTAACAATAAAAATACAAAAAAAAAGTTCCTGATCACATATAAATCTAATAAATATAATTATTTATTCCTCATAAAATTTTCTATTTAATGATTCTAAATAAATTCTAAACTTGCAAGTTGAGCTAAAAATTTAGGTTAGTAAAGTATATATCGGTCTATGATTATTAAAAAATATTTAATTTTAATGATATGATTTTATTGTGTCGTTCAATATAAAAACGAATGTTATACTAATATTAACTTGGAGGTAATTAATTAAAAAAAGTTTTTTTGAAGGGGCTATTTTTTACATAAACATAATTCTGAGATATTTGTCTGAATTTATAGAGTTAATAGATTTTTTTCAATATCTGGTGATTAAAAGCTTAACAAGATTAAAATCGTGTTCTGTCGATGTATTGATCATTAAAATTGGATAAGTGAGAGCTGAAAAAAGTGAATGACAGACACAAATTCAAAATAGTAATATATTTTAATGTGAATAAGAGAGTTCTTTTCACAAGGGGAGACTAAAGTGATAGAATTCTTGATATTCATTGAATATTTTGATTGAATGTTATTTGTTATTCATTTTGAATTATTTTTCCACTTCAATAAAGAATTAAGAAAAAAAATGCAAAAAAAGTCATTTTTGCTGGCGGGGTTCTAAATTTGTACCCCAACCATATAAGACTGTATAATATACAACGCAGCCACCGTTAATTACTTGAATATGTAAATAATAAATAATAATTTAAGCTAGTTCAAAAATTTAAAGTCGCTTTTCTTAACATTGAGAAGATAAAGTAATCAAAATAAAATAAAATAAAATTTATAATAAATGTATGTTAGATTCATATAACTTTTATAAAAATTTGTGAACTCATAACTATGCCATACACTTGTAAGGTGTTCAAAAAAAAAAATTTGAACACAAAAATAGCATATTTTTTTACTAGGCAGCCATTTGCATATAGAAGACAAGGTGTCGTGACAAATTTTTTTTTTTGAACAATTAGTCTTTATTATAATTTTTAATTTGACATATATTTAAAGAACTCAGTATTTCCGGAACATTTACAAAATCTAAGTTGAAAAAGTTGCTATTTTGAATCCGACCATGTGAGCATATTTTCAAAAACTTTATATCAAATTAAAGGGAAATGCCTAAGGCTTTATTATAAAAAGAAATTATTTGAATTCGTTCATTTTTCAAAAAGATATACC
>NW_026101866.1:0-1411 GCF_025091365.1 Daktulosphaira vitifoliae
CACACACACACACACAACGGCATCCGTGTGTTATAAGCCACCTGAATGCCGAGTACTTTGATTAATGAACTGTCGTCAACAACACATATACGTACACGTAAAAGGGGTAATTCTCGTCCCCAAGCATAGTTATTCAGCGACTATTTAATACACAATTGTCAAACAGCTGTGGCATCCGCAGGTATAATATCTCCGCACAATGGTTTTTTTTTCTTTCTTTTTTTAACACTAGTTCTTGCTGCTATTATAACACATCTTATAATAAACACACGATTTGTACTCGTCTCGGCGCAAGGCTTAAAAATAAACAGATAACAATAAATCAATTAAATTATGTCTCTAGTAAGATTTTCCATATGATCGATGGCTAACGTTCGTTGTGTATCTTATTAAGTCAACAAAATGTGTCGAACCTTCAAAAAACGGCACGTGTTCATTGTTACAGGTATCTGCGCTCAAAGTATTGAGTACAAAAATTAAGTAGCCCGAGGGCTATCTATAAATTATCAATAAAAAAAAAAAAATGTTCAAACCGATAAGATTACAAGCCAAGTCCAATGAAGCCTCTTCTTCGTGTCTATTCATTTATAACTATCTATAATTTATCATAGTTTCGTCTGACACATTTATGTATTAGATTTAGACCCTTTTGAATTAAAATATTGAATCAGGAATCTCATTACCATGACTTATTGGCTGTGTTTCCTGAATGTCATGAAACCTAAATGAAATAAATTACACAGAGTATTAAAAACTGTTATTAGTAAATTGTATTGCTTGTAAATTGCAAATATCATGTAAATTTCACTTGAGTAGGTAACAAAGATTGTGTTAGAGTAGCAAGATGAAAATACCTATGAATCGTGAACCATGATATATTGGACAAACGAGACAATGTATATTGGTCATGAATGAATTTTCAAAAATAGGGTTTTTTTGGGGGGTGTGCCAGGAGCACGCATGGATGGAAATGGTACATAGGCAAGTGATGGCGTGTGAGTGACGACCTTGGTGCGAAGTTAAAGGAAGTCGTCGTGTAAAGAAAAGAAGAATGCGCTAGTGTACAAATGTCTATAACTTGAATCCTGAGACATAATAATGTAAAATATTATACGTTGTGCGTCCATAGTTTCGTCTCGCTCTGAACGTGGACAACGAGCGGATGAGTCTCATCGCGAGCACAAGCACCCGATGACTTATCAGTAATCGAATCCGGATAATTATTTTTTAATTATATTATTACGCAAATTTACACTATCTCGTACGAATGTCTTTGAGCTCATGTGGATTACCAGATGGATTGGTAATGTCACAATAATTTTTACCAGTAAGTACAGGAACATATTTTTAATATTTATAAATAACAAATACCGGGACTAGTGATAGAGCTTTTTTAGGCACTGCGGTACAC
>NW_026101867.1:0-1410 GCF_025091365.1 Daktulosphaira vitifoliae
TAGAAATTCAAGAATACTGTGTAACTAAAGATAATAAAAAAAAAAAAATGTTTAAATTATTATTATTCTGCAAGTAATTGAATGGGTTATGATAAAAAAATCACCCTGTATATCCGTTTGTTTGATAATCGGTATAAACAAATGTATCTAATATACATTCGTTTATGTATATTATTTCTTGGTAATTTCTTTCTCAAATTTTATAATGACCAAATATGAATTTATACTCTTATTTCTTGCTTGATTGTGCATTATAAAATAATAATATATATATTGTTAAAAATATTAGTAAAAGTCATTATTATTTTACTTTTATAAGTCTTACATGGAGTGTTTACTCCTTGAGATTGTAGATTCTCAACTCCCAAAGAGATTGCTCAAATCAAATATAAAAGAAAAAAAATATATAAAAAAACAACAAAAAAAATATGTAAAATAATTAAAAATTTGTTTAATTTCCAACCAGTAAAAATTTAAATAATTAGTTCCTCAACAATTTCAATTATATCCAATGTTTTAAACTAAACTAAGTACTAACTACATACATATTACTGGTTATTATTATTATATATTTCATATAACACAGTAAATTATATAAAATTATCAATAAAATTAATATTTTTCATAGTTGTGAATAAATTATAAACTAGAAATGTGATACTCATAACACTTTAACGTTTAATAATCAGTAGCATTAAAAATAATATATTATGATACTATACTTTATTATGATTACACATACATTTTGTTTTATATTATGTGAGCTTTATCAATGAAAATAATATGTAACGCACAGCATAACAGTCAATAGTAGAGTGATGTGCTGCTCCAAAATATTAGTAGGCTGCCGTACAGGTGCGTGTATGCTGTATGGAATAATGAACAGGGGTTGATTGAAGAGTTTGGTTCTAAAACATCTAAAAATGCATTGTCTCAGTCATATCGTTATTTCGTTAGCCCGTATGGCGTTCTTCAGTGCTATTTATATTAAGTTGCCTCGTGATACGTCCCCGAATCACGCATTAACATTTACACGAAATGAAATAATCAGAAATGAAATTTCTGATTATTACCAAACTGAATAAATATATTTTTGGATTTTATTTCCAGGATATTGAAAATAAAAATGAGATTTTCGCAGAACTTTATGTGAATTTTGTAAGTATCTTAATTCATAAGTGTATTCAATGAGAGAAAACAGCCTCATAGAAAAAACNTTAATTCATAAGTGTATTCAATGAGAGAAAACAGCCTCATAGAAAAAACTCATAAAAAACTTAACATTTACTGGTACATTTTTATTGTGATGGAAGAGCATGTTAATATTTCTATATGAAATTTTTAAAATCACTGATTTATATAATGATAAATATAAATAAAATACTTTAATATTGTTGTATTTATATTTAG
>NW_026101868.1:0-1409 GCF_025091365.1 Daktulosphaira vitifoliae
TTTTTTTTTAGTGGGCATTCAAGTAGCTTAACAGATTTTATTAACAAAGGTAAACATTAAACATTTATATTGTGATAATTAGTAAATTCAACAAGATTATTAGAGTTAAACCAACTATAATTTATCCAACTATTAGTGTTGTAAAATGTATGGAAATTTAATACTAAGGAAATTTTTGAAAAATTAGAGATTTCTATTATTCAGACATTTTATTTAATTAATTTCTCTTGTTTATCATTTTTAAAATCATATTTATATAGCTGTGAATTACATTATATAAATTATTAAAAATTTCTTAGCCGCAATCTCCTCCCGCTTAGATATAAAAATGTTACAATTTAAAAGTAGTCATAATAGGAGCATCATTCTCAGAAGATTTTGGTAATAATTTCTAAAATAATGATTTAGAAGTTGTTAACGACCAGTTATTTTCTTCATTAGATAACTTTCTAATATCTAAGTTAATAATATATTTTTGTTCTATGAAAAAAATAAAACCAAAGAATTGAAAAATGCAATTTTTTTTTTAAGAACGTTTATTTGAAATTTTACAATCTGTATAGCTGTATGTACAATAAGAAAATTTGCGACAAGAAACAAAAGACACAATGACATAGCGGTAAGCAGGAAGCTCATATTAGAGCCACCTGTACATGGAAAATTTTAAATTGGGTTTGATTACAGTGTGTAAGTCTATAGACCAGTTGTTTTTGAGGCGCCTGTTTGGATAGCCTGGGAGAATTTTTGTGTGTAGCTGAGTAACTAGGCGGTTTGGATGGCATTGTATTTTGAAATGTAGTATTTGGTAGAATATAGATGCAGTCTTTTTGACTGTTGCTATTTTGATGTCTTCGTGGAGGCAGTTGTGGGTGACGTACCATGGTGCTTTGGTTATAATGCGAAGACAAATAGACTGTAACTGAAACGCTTGTATTGTCCTTGAATTAGAAGGTTTTGCAGCACCCCAGAGCGCGAAAACCATATGACCATATTGGTAAGAGAGAAATTTGATTAGAAGTAGACAATAGGAAATGTTCTGGTTGTATAGAATGAGCGGTCTTATTAGATGAAGGCGAGTATTTAGCTGTTTCCCGTTTACTTTAAAGGTGAGGACCCCATGTGAGCGTTTTGTCAAATAGTAAAACCAGGTATTTCGCTTCCCTTGCGTGAGGAATAATGGTGTTGTTGAGAGTTATGTTAGGACAGTCATTTTGACGAAGGGTGAAGGTGATGTGGATAGATATTAGTTCGTTGATTGTATTTTCCAGGCGTCACACCACTTAAATAATATATTTATGCGAGAATGTAAAAATTTGCTACAATTTTGCAGATCTGGATCGGCAGTTAGTATTGCAGTGTCGTCAGCGTATGTTCTAATAAGTGTGTTTGCGGTATGTGGAATGTCAGCT
>NW_026101869.1:0-1408 GCF_025091365.1 Daktulosphaira vitifoliae
AAAAGAAATAAAAAATGAAATTATGTGACTTGTGAGTAAAAATAGGTATATTTAGATAGTATCAATCAGAGAAAATTTTTATCTAAATTAACCTGATACCCAAACGAAAAATAGTCAAAATAATAAAAAATTAAAACTTGATACCAGAGAGAGGTATTTGATTAATTTCTATGATTTAATTCATAATATAATATTAAAATAAATAATTAATACAATATATAAAACTTAAACTTGAAATTTCATTTTACAAAAATATTTTAAATAAAATGAATCAGTGCATAATAACACATATGTAGCGCTTTCTAGTTAAGTAAAAAAGAGTCTCCCAATTATTTTCATTTTAAAAATATATTAAAATAAACCGACAGAGAGCACCAAAAATATCTATTTCAAATAAAAAAACAATTATTAAATATTATAATATAACACAAGGGATGGAACCCATGAATGAATATTTTTAGTACCGGGAGTTTTTGACAATTTTCTTAAATAGATTAATATTGGAATATTTGAGTGGTTTTTAACTACAGAAAAAAAAAATTATTAAATTAAAAATCACGGGCTCAAAATTTTATTAGGTTCAGTAAAAAAATAATTATAGTAACATTTGAACACGATATATTAACCCTTTCAAGTACCTTAAAGGGGTTGAAGTTTTACAATTATGTGATTAATTTTCTATTTTTTTCTTAATGTTAATTTGATATCAAAAACACAAATAGTTTTTGTTATAGTACTCGCTTTTACAAAAAAAAGAATTTAATTCATTGTTTTTTTTAAATAATAGTTTTTTGTAAATTTGAGAAAACTGATTTCATATTATTTTAGGATAAAATAACATGGTTTTAATTGTTATTTCTTTTTTTATTTTCTTCTTTTCTTTTGATTTACTGGGAATTTCGACAAACAACAACAAACCTCTAGCATTCCAAAAGTTATATAATAGTTATATTGATTGTTTTAAACTACTGTTTTGGGAGTATAAATTACAAAAATCTAAATACTTATTCATAAAATATTGCTTATTTTAGAATATAATTCAATTTTTTATACTCTTAATTAATATTTTATTGGTTTATATATCTTGTTTTATATGTTATTGGAGTAATATTAGATTTTGTTCTTTTTAAGTAAACAATCAATGTATTATAATACAGTGCATTTTTTTAATATTGTCTAATACAAAATGTTTAGAAGAATGAACCTTTTAATTATTTCTCTTCAGATATTAATAGTAGTCAACTATTATTCCAAAAAAAAAATTAGTCCTATATCCCTTCTGACCCCATATAAATGTTATCAACTTACGTGTTATAGATAGAAAATTACTGATTGATTATAACTTTAGAATCAATAATTTGAATATTGTTAGCATTTAAAAATATAGATTGAGAGTAAAGGGCGGTTT
>NW_026101870.1:0-1408 GCF_025091365.1 Daktulosphaira vitifoliae
AAAAAAAAAATATACTATATTAATTTTCATTTTTACAAATAAATATTTTTTGTTATTTTTATACAATCTGTTACAATATTTAATAGTTATTACATGTGCTATGAGTACACGTGATAATTTGAACGGTATTCGCTATCCAGTGTGACTTCAAGTGATGGGATTACTCTTTTAGTGCTTGCTATATTACAAAAAACAAGTTCAATTATTTAATGCTTTCATATGTTAATAAAATATTATAGACATAAGTTTTCATATCACACTATGATTTTTATGAAAGTTCATTCGTCAACGTCGTTAATATTTATTTCGTGTGACTTGATAAAATTTGCCATTTATACTTTTATTAAATAGCATATTGGACTAAATAAATGTATGTTTTATGTGCATTACGACTTAAAGAAATTTAGGATAACGCTACTTACTAATATCGTAATTTAGGAAGTTTACTAGCATTTCCAAAAAAATAATTACTGACCAGTCGTATGTCTAGTAACATATTATTATAATTTGAAATAATATTTTACGATAATTACAAAAAAAAAAAAGTGATTACAAATAATTTATTTTCAAATCCCATGATTATTAAACACCGCCTTGATAATATAAAAATGTTGTGAATTATTTACTTAAAAAATTAATTTTTTCCGAAAGTTTCATCTGACTATTAAAAGTTACTGTGTGATTAATTAATTAAAATGGAATAATTTGATTAAGCGTCGAATGTAAAGATTTCCAAAAGACCAAGATGTTTACCGACTTTATAACTTGTGTATCCGTCTCAGAACTAAAAGCGATAGACTTAACTTAAAACTAGAGTTAACCAACAAATGCATATGTATATTCATCTTATCACATTTTACAGCTATAGCTAATGTCAAACGACATAATTAGTTGGTTATCTATTAGTAGAAACTATTGAATAGAAATTGGTTTTTGGTAATTACTTCACTGGGTGATCTGGGTAAAAATAATAATTAATTAATAGAAAATCGCACTGATATGTTGCGAATTTAGTGAAATATTTTGTTGAAATCCGAAACAAATGTACGTGTTGTTGTATTTCAGTTTGGCACATGATAAAAAACAAAACGCGGTAACAAGCGTTGTAGTATACTGTTAAAATGATTTTACGTATTCGTATGGATTTAAACAGAAATGTTAATTTAATTTACCGGACTGTTGAACAGTATAACTCTGTAGTGTGGATGGCTTGGCCAGTGATAAAACATTACCGGGCAAAGACGTTGGCGTGAAGTTTTGGTATGAATAGAACCACTTCGGGGGAAACAGCTATGTGCTCTAATCTGGATTAAACGACCCTCATTCGCACTCGACAGCGCTGTCGTTGCTATTGCTAAAACAAATGTCACATATAAAACAACGAGTATTTAAGTACGGAACGTTCTCC
>NW_026101871.1:0-1408 GCF_025091365.1 Daktulosphaira vitifoliae
TTCCCTACCCACTCATCTTGCTCTCTGCTGACATGCATATGATAAATGGTTTTATATCATGACGATACCAGTAAAACAAGTTTTTCCAAAGTTACATTCACGCATAGGCTCCGGTCGTTTTATATATTCTATAATATGCACCAATATAAAGAATTAGTATCATAATAATATTTAATATTATGGTAAAAATGTATTTTATGACGATAATTATTTCTATCACTTATTTATTTTACAAATTACTCTACTTATATTTTATAAACCGATTCAATTGATCTATTGAGTTTCGCTACACATTTTATTCATGTGAATGTCTTTGTATAAAACTTCTGTAAAATGTATATATATTTTTTTCACTTTTCATAAGAAGTCTACAGACATAACAAATTGGAAAATTATTATCATTAATGAAGTAATTTAACTATGATCATTTTTAAAACCTGTTTTGTTAATTATTTTTTATAATCACAATAATGGATATAGAGATCGCAAGTGTTTTTCCCATTTACTATTTTAATATTTATAATTTCTCAGGAAGGTGAATACTTAATCCTGGCTCATTTAAAAGTAACTATCATTTATTATTGAAAAATTATTTTAATATCATAACTAAAAATTAAATGTAGAGTTATTGAAAACAAAACTGAAATTATCGTTGCATTGAATTGAATTTTGCCAAGAAAAATTAAAATGTTATTTTTTAAAACGGTTTAACCAAAAACCATATTTATTTGAAATTCATTGATTTAAAATAGCTTTTATTTTTTTTCTTGGCTTTTTTTTACTTGGGGCTACCTCTGATAATAAATTAAGCCTCGTCACGCAGCCACCGAATTATTCTTCACAGAGTACGTTCCGGAACGCTGCCGGTTAAAAATAGGAAAATAAAGGCAGAAATGTTACCCTCACTTTTGCGTTGTACCTTTTACTCACATACAGATTTAAAATGACACCTTGAATATCCGACTTGTCTCTTATTGTGTAACCATACCGCATGCTCTTACTGTCAACCTCTCGCTTCATTTGGAAGTAGAGGATAATTTAATTCTTTTCCCCGGGGTCGTAAGCGGAACACCATCTCAGTGTACATAAACCATTCCCCTTGGAAAATTCCTCATTCCCCACTCTCTTCTTCATGCCGTGTTTCTCTTTGCACATAAAATTATGTATATACAAATACTTCTTTGGTTGTCACGTGAACTGAAAATTTATGCCGTTACTTTAATTGGTTCGAAACACAATGTCTGGTCGATTTTCCTGGTCTACACTCTTGCCCATCTCCCACGCGTTTATCATGCCTACAGGATCCAATTTGTTGGTAAGATGTACATAACACCCTTTGCTACTGTATAGTTCAAGTCTAAATAATACACCACCAATACATTTGCGTTTTAAGTGCATAAATCACTCG
>NW_026101872.1:0-1408 GCF_025091365.1 Daktulosphaira vitifoliae
AAAAAAACAACATAGGTCATGTATTATATAATAATATTTTAATGATTTAAGATTTTTATACATATATCATTTAAGAATATATATTCATAAAAAAGAAGAAAGGAAAGGGAGAAGAACATAAAGAAGGGGCTATTAGACAATATGAAGGAGTATAAAGGGGGTTTTATTTATACTTGTTGTTGATTGATTTGTTGAGAAGTGATGGCTCACCACTGGCCATAGTTTGGGTCTCACATCATCATAGACATCTCGAAGTTTTATTTTACAAAAAAATATGAACAGCTTGGTTGACGGCAAGTCAACTCAATGTAGTATTTTAATTAAAAAATGTGGAGGACAAAAAAAAACAGCAACAAAGAAAACGTGGTTTTCACCATAGGAAAAAAGTGCACATACGAATCAAATAGTCGCCTCGGTAGTAAAGCTGAGAAGTCCCGTCGTCTGCAGTGACCGGGGGTTATGACGTCGGGTGGTGGTGCCAACTTTGAACAAGTTCATTAAGGGGAAATACAAGAAATTGGTACAAGTGTACAGTGTACGGTCAGCTGATGACAATAGGAAGACAGATATCAGACCGGTTGACTGGTGGAAGTTATCACATACACAACTATCAATACTTTACACCTAATGCACACACCACTAACTGATAAGATTTAAAATAAGAAAACTAGTATAAATTTTGCAACATTACAGCTTTCAGACACCAGTTCGCTTTTGCCGAATTCAAATAAGAAAATAATTGTTAGCCACGACCCCGTGTTCTTGTTGGCTATCTTTTTATGCGTCTTGCTTACATATATACGAAAATAATTTGTTTTGACTTATTATTATGTGACAAATTACGAATTTGATACCTCTATATATCAGAAGGATTGTCGAAATGTCTTTGATGTACAATTTGAACAACAATTCATTGTTGCGAAAAAAAAAAGTAAGTTTATGTTATTCCAATTATTTATAGTTAATAAGTTTGAGTAAAGGATGACAAAGCAATAGATCATTCATTAAATTAGTATCTTAAAGTGTTAATTTTGATTGGTTGGTTAAAATATTATACAAAATAACGTTATATGGTATTCGTGAACTGGTTCCGCCGTGTCGTTGCCTTAAAGATGTTTTAAAAAAACCTAACGTGATTTCTACTGTATAAATTAGGCTCTGGTATTCTTGGGC
Organism: Daktulosphaira vitifoliae; assembly: GCF_025091365.1. Lineage (NCBI taxonomy): Eukaryota > Metazoa > Arthropoda > Insecta > Hemiptera > Phylloxeridae > Daktulosphaira > Daktulosphaira vitifoliae. The sequence continues at coordinate 1,174 of NW_026101872.1, forward strand.
TAACTCTGCCGTGCAGTTGCCCAGATATTCGTGAACTGGCTCTCCGTTTCGTTGCCTTTTAGGTAGGACAATAGAAACTAACCATACAAAAATTTGTTACACCACAATTAAAGGTACTACTTTTATTATTTTTATATCTACTTGTCTTTGTCGTTCTAAATCCTCAGACTCCATACGACCCCGATAGAACCATTTGTAACGTCACAAATTCGAAGGTGGACCATTTATGATTTTT
>NW_026101873.1:0-1407 GCF_025091365.1 Daktulosphaira vitifoliae
ATGACAATTTATTCTCGAGATAATATTCATATATATATATATATTATCTTAATATTTCAGCTATTAAACAAATATTATTCTAACTTTTGTTAATAATACATATTACTGTGTCTATTTATATTTAAAATAATGTAACCCAAAATAATATTTTTCTTCAGTTTGTCAGTTAATTTGTTGATTATTTTTAAAATATTTCAATTTGGTTTAATACTTCTGCGTAAAGAAAAATTAGGTTGTTTTCAAAAAAACTAATAACAAATTAATATCGTAGCAAAGCTATTGTTAGACCAATCATTTTTAGTGTAATTTTAAAAAGAATAGTATAAATCTTTACCAGTATAAAACTATCTAGTTAAGAAAATAACGAAAACTCCTCCAAAACTTTCAGTTACTTATTTAAAATTTTTTTAATTTCTTTGGTATTTCATACAATTTTTATATTCCATACACCTAATGAATGCATTTAAATTAATTTGACTAATTATATATTTGTAATTGTTAATTATTGTCAGTCAAAATAATCTAAAAATTCTATAATTAATATATAGTATTGTTGAACGTTTTAGTATCTCAAATCATATTACAATAATATAAATGACATGTGATTAAAATCGTTTAAATGCTTTTAGAATAAGATATATTAACAACTATTTGTAACTTTGTTGAAACATTTTATCCTTTAAGCAAAATTAATTACATGACATTTTCATTGAAGTAAATATCAAAACTTAAAAATTATTAGATTCCTCGAATTTGTTGTTCTAGTTACATAACTCAACAAAAAGACTATAAGATCATAATTTATTATGGAAGGTTTGGTTGGTAGTTCAATAAAACTATTTTTTGATATTTTCTTGCATCTAATTTTATTAGAAAACAAATTAAAAATTTACTAATATTTATTTATTATTTACTATGTTTGTGTAAATTAAACTATTGAATAACTAAATAGAAAATTGTTATACTGTTTATGTAATGTTTCAAATAAGTAATACATTTTAAACCACTAGTACAAATGCAAAATATTACATCTGTAAAGTTTTTCACAAAGCTCATTGAAATATTAAAGTTTTATTTTTATCGTGAATATAGTTTGATTTAATAAAGAGCCTTTAATCGGTAAAAGCTGACAAATTTTTACATAAAAAAATAGGTAAACAAACATAATATTAATTCAATATTATGTTCAATATACTTCAATCGTTATTGACCTAATTTTTCTACTGAAAAGTCTACTCTAATTTTACATATTATGTAGTTGATTTTATGGAATTCATTTAAAGCTGTTATAAAATCACTTGTTAGTAACAATATGTATACATAAAATGTATAAATTACTTTTATTAGACGAGTTAACCAACTAGATTATGGAATATCTACTCTCATAATTTTTAAAAAAATTTTTGT
>NW_026101874.1:0-1407 GCF_025091365.1 Daktulosphaira vitifoliae
TTTTAATCACTGTCAGATATCATCTATACTAGACCCAATTATATCACGTCCTCACTGTGCTGGGGTTTTTTTTTTAATCTTAACTGTTCAAGAGAAAATTATGTGAAAAAAAACCATTTTATTTGATAGAATTTCTTAAGGGCTCCAAATATTTCTGTTTGTTTCAAGTGATTTAAATTTATTCTACCTTTAAAATATACAGAAAACAATTTTTATAAATTTGAGGAAAAAAAAATTTGTTTAATTTTTTAATTTCCACTAAGTAAATGAAACATACCTTGTGAGAGGTTATGCAACATCTTGGTTTTAATCTGTGAAAAAAGTCCTTATATCTCAATTATAGTCTAGACAACCTTATTGTATTGAAATTAAATCTTTAAGATAAGTTAAAATTTAGTTCATGTAAGTTATTTTTTATTAATAGATGGACTTAAATTTCGCTATTTTAGACAAGATAGGAGGTTGGAAAGACAATGCATTAGTATTTGAGTTTCCAAATGCTTGTTCTTCGTCTATATCACTCCTTGAATATCCTGTGTGGGAAATGATTTTGAAAAGCATAAATGTAACTGATTTTTCTTGTCCAATAAAAGAAGTAAGTTTTAAGTTTAAATAATAACAAAAAATTCATCACATTGTTTAATACCTCATAATATTTATATTTACTACTCAATTTAATTCACACAGTAATTTGAAACGTACTAATTGAACCTGCTGAATCATTGAATAAATGGCTTTTTATCTCATCAGTAAATTTAGTTACCTCATGTATTAAATAAAATATGTATAAACCATTATGATCACAAAAATATGAGATCAAGAATTGTTTTGCTTTAGACAAGAGTAAGCTTAAATTGTTGACTAAATATATTTTCCCTCATTCTAAAAAAATATTTCATATTTTAATATAAATAATTTATTATTCTTANTCCCTCATTCTAAAAAATATTTCATATTTTAGTATAAATAATTTATTATTCTTATTGGAGACTATCTTCCTAATCACCCGTAATTGATCTTATGCTTAAATATATTTGTTCAGATAATAAAAAAAATATTTAGTAAAAAGGCGTTAATTTGTTCAGTACTTCAGCAGCACACTAGTTAAATCCTACACTATCTATGATGGGCTCATGTAATGTGTAAACATTTATTTATATAATTTTTTTTTTTAGAAAAACTATGTTATGCATGATCTAGACATGGATTCTCTTGTGTATACGGTGCGAAAAAGTAAAATGTTTCCAAAAACATTTTTCTATGGATCTTACAAAGCTAAATATATTTTAAAAAAGAAAAATAGTAACACGCAAGTAGCTTGTTTTATTATAATAGTTGATGTAGCTAGGCCATGGGAAGATACTTACCATTATCAATAAATATAATAATTAAACGTTGTAAAAATAA
>NW_026101875.1:0-1407 GCF_025091365.1 Daktulosphaira vitifoliae
TTATTATCCTATAGATAAAATTTATCTATCTAAATTTATTACATAAATTATTAGTCTTAAATAAACCATAGTTGTAAATAGTAAAAATATTATATTTTCTAAAATTCATCGTCAGTTTTCGAATATTTAGTAATTTTCAAATGTAATAAGATATTTTTAATGTAATAATTTCTAAACATAAATGATGTGTTCATTTTATTTACATAAAACTCGAAGTACATAATACAAACTATTTATGAAAAATAAAAATAATTCCGAAACGTTTTACTTAAATTATAATATTGATTGATCAAAATATAATAACAAGAAATTTAACAATTAATAAACAAAAAATACAAAAAAAATGATTCTATACGCATTGTACAAAACATAAATCACGCTTAAAAATATAAAAATAAAATGTTGAATATCAATTTAAATTCAAAAATTTATGCTTTCTTCGTTTTTACATTAATGTGTAGTTCTTTCATTCTACTCTAAAGTGATACTGGGTATTTTTGCATTTATAAATATTATTTGATTAAAAAAACTCTACAATAAAATGTAATTCAATAACTTTTTTGCATCCTTTCAGGAATAATATAATTTTTATATTTTTATTGTGACCACAATTATTAGTTGATGATATAATAGATAAAAATTTTCAAATGATTTTGTTCTTGTAATTATTTTATTCAATCAACCATATGCGTTTAAAACTATGGATTTAAAATAGATATGCATCATTATTTGGTTTTCATAAAATCAGAATCAACAAAAAATTAGTGATTTTTAATATGTAATTTTTTTGAAGATTTCACCCATTTACGAGGAACGAGGGAAATTTTTTCAAATTTTGAAGGTAATGTCTTCGACTAGATATGATTTGTGATCTTTTGACGTATCGTTGAAAGAAATCGATTCGGTGAGAGCTGAGAAAATGTGGTAACAAACACAAAAAGAAAATAATAAAAAATAAAAAAAAAAAACACATCATAGTAAAATTAATACCTTCTCAGCTTCGCATCGAAGCTAAAACCAATAAAAAAAACCCAGCACAGGGGGGTCGCGGCACTGTAGTAACGTGGCATAGTTGGATCAAGTATAATGATATCTGACAGTGATTAAAATCACTATAAAAAAAAAACGCTTCGATGCAAATCTTTAGATAGTGTTAAATTTTAAAAAATTGGTGTATTATTCAAAAAGCTTCATAAACTGCTAGTTCCTTATTAATATCCTGATTAAGACAAAGTATGTCGNAAAAAGCTTCATAAACTGCTAGTTCCTTATTAATATCCTGATTCAGACAAAGTATGTCGAATAAAAAAGAGATTATTAAAAAACTATATTGATCAATACACTTTTCAATAAGTTATAGCATTATAATGTTAAAAATGTAAAAAATAAAATTGAGAATTTTCACAC
>NW_026101876.1:0-1407 GCF_025091365.1 Daktulosphaira vitifoliae
AAAAATTTCCCTCGTTCCCCGTAAATGGCGGATATCTTAAAAAAATTACAAATTTAAAAACAATAAATTTCGATATTTTTCAATTGTTTTTAAATTGTTTTTTTTTAAATAGGCATAACTTTTTTAAAAAACACCAAATCAATATAATTTGTTTTTATATAGATACGTGAGATACTTACCTAGCATTTTGTATATTTTTTTTTATAAATCTAACCCTTTACCTACCCACAGGGGGGAATTCAAAATGACAACTTTTTCACAAAAAATTAACTTTTCAACTTAAATTTTGAAAGTATTCCGAAAATACCTAATAATCAAACATAAATATTTGTTAAATTAATTAGACAAATTTTGTTATTATTTAGGTAATATGCGAAACTCTAATTGCAGATTTGAATTCGACGCAAAAATAGGTTTACAAAAGTATATTTTTGTCTCTGATGAAAATTTATTTTAGACCAGTAAATTTATTTATAAATAACAAACATTTTTTATTTTTTAAGCACTGCATTAAAACCTTCAATTTTCATACACGTTTGCTATAAAAGTAATAACTACTTTATAATTAAAAATTACAATACTAAATTATTAAATATCCATTTCATACTATATTTAATTGCTATATAAATATTTATTCATAAATTATACTTATAAATCAACTACTAATTAGGGATAATGATAGAAATAGAAGTTAATTTTGCTTTTAGAATGATCAACCAATTTCTTACCATAAAAATAATAACAACTTTATAATTTCTCCGTAAAAATTACATTACTAAATGATTAAATATCCATTTCATACTATATTTAATTGCTATATAAATATTTATTCATATATTACACTNAATTAAAAATTACATTACTAAATGATTAAATATCCATTTCATACTATATTTAATTGCTATATAAATATTTATTCATATATTACACTTATAAATCATAAAACTATTAATCAGGATTTAAAAAAGGATAAAGGAGATCATGTAGCTTTTGAAATAATCCACCAATATTTTAAAATTAAACACTTTCTACATATTTGTAAAGAAGCCTTTTTTATGATAGTGTTTTTAATCACTGTCAGATATCATTTATAATGGACCNTGTGTTTTTAATCACTGTCAGATATCATTTATAATGGACCCAACTATACCACATCCTCACTGTACCACAACCCCCACTCTGCTGAGTTTTTTGATAGGCATGTTTAATGAGAAAAACAAATTATAACAGCATGAAACACGATAAATTTTACGCCAAAATAATCATTTTTCCGAGGTCATTTACATATAGGTTATAATTAAACATATGTATAAAGATCAAAAAATGTCTGAAACATTTTCAAAACTAATAATGACTAACAATAACTAATAAAATAGTGCAGGGTTTTTTATATGTTAATACTCGCTT
>NW_026101877.1:0-1407 GCF_025091365.1 Daktulosphaira vitifoliae
TACATAGAAATAATTACTATAATTTGTATTGAATTTACATTTTTCTACACTAATACAAAAAAATGGTGATTTTAACGAAATTATGAGCTTTTTTGTAAATTTACTGTTAATAGTAATTAAATAAATCCCAATCATACATCAATCTCAAAAATACAATTTTTTAATCCTATAAACTTTTCTATTTCAGATATCAATTCTAAACTTGCAAAAATAGTTAAAATAATGTTTCAAAGATCAATATTTTTTAATTATTATTATTAAATCAATAAGACCATAAAAAATAAATATTTTTCAAGTTAATTTATGTGTTTTTAATCAGTAGGAAACATTAAAACATGTTTTATTTTAGTAATAATCATACTGTTATGTAATTAAGTATAAAAACAAACTTTATACATCTATTATTTAAGTAGATATTTTTAAAAAAAAGTGTTTTGAAGAAGCCATTTCTAAAATAAATAGTTTTTTGTCCAATATTTAAAAGTTAAGTTCAATTTTATTAAAATTAATATATAACAATCTAAAATCATTCAATGGTATACTTGTTGGATTATTTTATTTTACACCATGTAGCAATTTATTATGTACATAGAAAATATAAATTATTGAAAATTTACTATATTTTCACTTACCTAAAACTTTAGAATCAATAAAAGGATTATAGTTTGAAACTTTGNTAATTTTTCAGCTACATTTTTTTCATCATCTTCGTTTAAAGCAATCATATTTAAAGAGCCAGAAACGTTATTTAAATACATATTTATCATATTCAAAGTATAAGGAAAATAATTTATATTATTGTTTATTAAGTCATTTAAAAATATCATAATTACNATTGTTTATTAAGTCATCTAAAAATATCATAATTACTTTACTGTGTGTTTGGAGTGCCCTGCCATAGTTCATAACATTCTCTATTGTTATATTATATTTATTTTTTTCTAATTCTGACAAAAATCTTTCATTATGGTGAAAGAAGTTTAAAAAATAACGATTATAGGAGCACGTTAAATATTGTATGAAACCACTGAAGCTTACTTGTATGTTCATAATTAACATCAATAGTAATGAAATATTCATTTTGCCACGTATTTATATAAAATTAATTCTCTTATGATTATAATTTGAAAAAAAATTCACACTAGATAAAAAGAATATTAATATATTTTATTATGAATTTTCTTATACTATATTTGATTTAAAAAATAATTTTTCAAAAAAATTCATTTCTAATGATTTTAAAGTATTTATTGAAGAATCAAGTTTGATATGATTGGTTTCAACTACAAAATTAANAGAATCAAGTTTGATATGATTGGTTTCAACTTCTTCTTCTTCTTCTTCCAGCTTTAAAGGCCATTAAGGCCCATTGCTGCAAAACAAATCTCCTTCCATCTGTCTCTATTC
>NW_026101878.1:0-1406 GCF_025091365.1 Daktulosphaira vitifoliae
AAAGAGAAGACAAGTGATGTTTTCAAGTGGTCCTGACCGACAGTACAGCGGACATGCGACTTTTAGGTTTGGTCCTCCAACCGAATCGCTTTACATCCCTAGAAAAAAAATAACCAAACAAAAAAAGCGAGCATGACACACACTTAAGTACCCAGACGCGACAGAGCATTTCTGTACACGTTTTATTACAATTATTATTTCTTCTTTTCTTCCCCGAGACGGGTGATCAAATAAACTAAAAATAATAACAACGCCTAGATCTTTTGTGAACCGTCCCTGTGCGCAAAGCGTTCTATGCACTGTTTATTGTTCAAAAAACCGGTTGAATACGGACTGGAGGCGTGACACACAGAGTGCCAGGGATTGAACGATATTTCGGTACAGTAACCTTTTAGTGTGATAATATGGCAAACAATGACCCATTGCAGGGTTGTGTGATACCCGATCCGGACGAGAAACTGGAGACGATCTTGCTGTACAGCGGTTAAATTGTAGTAACTGACAGCGTTCACAAAAAACATACACAATCACACACACGCACTGACTATATCTATACGCACGAATCGACGTTAACCCGTCTGCTAGTTATGATTTATTGCTCTATTCGGGATTCCGTTTTACTGTAGATGACAATCGCAGATTGTGATGTGTTTGGTAATTCGATATAATCTCTTTGGCCGACACAAATCCTTAAATTGTTAAAATCCCTAATTGAAAGATATATGTGTTTCAGAGTCAATCGTCTTGAGTCGTAGTTGACCTAAATCTCTTTCGTTTTCACTATCTCGGTTTTAAATCTTTTTGAAAAATTGTTTTTGCGATAGAAATGAACCGCGTCTGTTTTTCCTAGTTTTAGTTTGATTTCCATGGCAGACGAATGACGCAACTGATGTGTTTTGACCTTTCAGTGTACCACGGAAGCGTTGTAAGGATGAATCGTTGTCATTTACCTTTATGCGCCATTAGGTAACCTAATTCAAGCAATCGTAAATTATATTTTAATAAATACGGCGCAGATGGGGACGCGGATAAGGTGCGAGTCGTTTGTGTACACAGTCACTATATTATAACTGGCGTATACGGTTAGTCCGAGGGCTGGGAAAAGACCCCAAAAAACGTGAGGTACAATAAACAACGTACATTATACTACTTGTGTAAACACACTTAATGTACGGCCATCGGCAGTCGGGTATTAAGATTATACAGGTGTAGTACACGAGTTCTATTACTATGGGGATTATTTTTCATTTTTCTAACAGGTTTACGACTAACAAAATAGTATAATGTTAAAAAAATGGTTATTTTATTTCAAAATGTTTGTATACGTTTTATTGGATCCCGTCACAATACGCGTATCAAGTAAATGACTATCAATTGACGTTGGGGATCTTATAATCAACCACACA
>NW_026101879.1:0-1406 GCF_025091365.1 Daktulosphaira vitifoliae
ATTTATCACATTGACAGCGGTTTGCGTATTAACGATTATGATTACATCTTTTAGCACTACCCCAGATAGACGTTTGCAGTTCCGTGGCAATTTTTTAATTAATAACAGTGGCCATGCAAAAGTGGTCCGATATGCGGTGACGACAACCGCCGCGTGAATTATGGATACAGCCCATTATCTCTAAAGCAATAAAACAATTTCCTTTTTCACCTTTGAATACATTGCAATATATTATAAGGCACTATACCTATCAAAAATTATCGGCTGATATTATATGCAATAAATTTTAAAACTACAGATCCAAATATGTTTGCAGTACACCCGAAATATAAGTATTATCAGTGGTTTGCAAAAGCTTTTTTTCAGAAATCGTATTACGTTTTATGGTCTTTGGCGTATTGTTGAGCAAAATCGGTCTAGTAGTAGTTGATCATACAGACAGGAGCGATTCTACAGATTATTATTAGGAGGATGTGAAGGAAATTTCAACGACTGTTGACAATAAATTTTCCGATTTAATTACTTTAGTCAGTAAAAAAGTTCAACATTAATTCTAAAAATACTGACCACTAAACACTTCGATAGAATATTGTGGGAGAAGACCCTCCAAACAAAATAACAGAAATCTTAAGTATACCATTAATCGATCATTTTACTTAAACACAGCCAAAATATAAATTTCATTTTTTTTATTCTCGAATTTATTTTTCATAATATCACATTTTAGTTGATATGATAAAATAGTAATAGTTTTTTAGTAAATAAACTGCATTGTAAAGTTTTTGATTTATATTAATCATAAATTCAATGAAAACTACATTCTAAATAACAATCCTTATAGCTAATTTTTTTTTAATCAATTATCTTGTGCATAACAAAACTATTGTTAATCATGTGTATCTCATTTTCCCTACTATGAATTGTGTTTTATTTTACTGATGTATAGGAAACAACAATAATTTTATTTTAGCGTTATCTTAATATAATTTACTAAAAAATTATACTTAAACAACTACATAGTTGAATAAGTAACTTATAACAGTTGGTATTATCCATTTTAAGAGGATGCATTTTTTTTTTTATAGGTTTAATTTTTTAATAATTGTAAGAACATATGCCTTTTTTATTTATAGTCCAAAAATTTATATTTAATTAACTTAACTTTTTTGGATTATTTTCTGTCTGTTTATTAACTTGNTTAACTTAACTTTTTTGGATTATTTTCTGTCTGTTTATTAACTTGTAGTTTTTTTTTTTACATTTCGTCTCGTAAATTTTTATTTCAAATGTGTCTTACAATAATTACTATTATTATCTACTTAATATTTTATTTTAAATATAATATAATATTATTTTAAGTTACTTGAATCATTTTTTTGATCAATATTATTTTATTTAATAATTTA
>NW_026101880.1:0-1405 GCF_025091365.1 Daktulosphaira vitifoliae
CGTTTATAAGAATATTAAAAAAGTTGTCGCTGATGAAATAAGAAATATAATTTTATATTATATCATAATTCCATGTACTAATAATATATACTTATTTGTAATTAAGTAAATAACTTTGGATTCAATATTTGACGTTAAAGCATTCGCTAATCTTCATTTATAAATCAACTTAGTTATTCTGTTAATTAATTTCGACAATATTTTAATTGCATAAAATATAAAAGAATCGAGACGGCAATAATTAATTCAGCAATCATTACTGGATAAATAATTTTATTTGACTTTTTTTTGCGCAATAATAATCTTTTTAATTAATATTTTCAGGAGCAGCTGGTGGAATGTTTTGCTATCATTGCCCAGCGCCCCCTCTTCACCCAACACCATCTACACGGATACCTTCGATCGACTACCCGTTTTCCTCGTCGCACCCTTGTAAGTACCAATTTAAATAACGCCCTATAATGAAATAATACGAAAATTTTACAAAAACGCACAAGCAGACACCTAACAAATGGCTTCAATACCAAATGTGGGTGGAGCTAACCTGTAATATAGTAATTCAATGGGTGAACATGAAACCCCGTCGTGAATTAGGGTCGAAAATATACTTAATTCGAAGTGGGTGGACACGGGCAATTCGAATAAACTTTAACGCGTTAAAAAAAAATCCAATAATAATAATAAATAATTACCATTAAATACATAATTTATGGGTCATGAGATTTTTTAATATAAATTTTAAAAGCTTATTTTTATGAAACTCACAATTCACGAGTAGTGAGTTTGTAGTACTTGTAAAGTTATTCGAAAATATTTCACGTTATGAATAACAACAATAATGTTGCTACCAGTCAATTTTTCTAACAGTCACGCGTTTATAATTTAAAATCAGAGTCATCAATTATCAATCAAGATTAATTAGATAACATCGCTTTACATAAAATGTATACACAATTTATTATAAACTTGTAACATAATTTTCAAACGATTTAGACGTAAATATTATTTTACTAATTCCAATCCTTTCCTTAATTACTAACATGTTATTACCAGTTAATTGAATGAACTAACAATACATGTTAATAATATTTTTATCCGTATTGTCATACAACTAAAATTCGGAATCCAAGTGAATTGTTATTAAATCAAAGTTTTCCGTGCGATAATAATGATCCCACGACGCAGACATACGGATAGTATTCACAAACTTTACTGTAATCTTTTTGTATACTCGGAACGGTCTTAAATAAATGTACTACATCAGGACAATTTAATTCCGGAAATGAACATTTTTCCATGAATAATGAATCCGGATTATCCTCCATTACCGTACAACGTCCGTTGTGCCACCGCCCAATCGTTCTGCTGGTATTACACACAACAACAATAATAATAATAATAATAA
>NW_026101881.1:0-1405 GCF_025091365.1 Daktulosphaira vitifoliae
TTAGTAGCAGCACCACTTTTAGGGATAGGAATTACTTTGAAGTGCTTCCAAGACTCAGGAATGATATTGTTAATCCATAAATCCTTTAAGATAGTTAAAAGAATATCAAAAGCTTTTATTGGAAGATGTTTAAAAAAAAAAGGAGAAATATTATCCAAACCAGCATCAGCAGATTTCCTGAAAGAAATAACAAAGGACAGTTCGTGATGACTGAAAGGAGAGGAAAGGTAGCTGCTATTACTATTATTTGCTAAATTGGCTGAAAAATGTAATTTAAGTTCATCAGGGGCAGGAACGTAAGGAGATGCAATTTTATTACAAAAGTTCGTCAAACCAGTCATTGTTTGTGGTAGAAAAAGGATGATTTATTCAGTTTTTGAATTTTTTAGCTATGGTCCAAAATTTAGAGATGGACATTGAAGGATGTAGAATGATGCATAAATTTAACCGAGTTCTTTTTTTCCTTTTTTAGAATTTTGGTTGTGTTGCATTTTGATTTTTGATATGTTATGTAGTCATGAAGAGAACCTGAGGATCTGTATTTTTTGTGATGAGATGAGGAAGTTACTGCAAACTGTCATTAGAAGATAAAGAGAGAAAGTTAAGGATGTGAGACTCGATTAATTGATTAAGGGTAGAGGGGGATGATAATGTAGAGGAAGGAGTATTTTTTGTACGTCTTTAGTATTTTTAGTATGGTAGTTTTAAGAAAAAAAAATTAAAAAAATATCGAAAATTAACGTTTTTTTAAATTGTTTGGGGGAATTTTTTTCAATTTTTGAGGGTAATGTCTTCGACTGGATACTATTTGTGATTTTTTGACGTATTGTTCATCAAAATTGGTTCATCGAGAGCTGAGATTAAGCGTTCTCAGACACACAAAAAAAAAGAAACATCATAATAAAATTAATACTTTTTCAGCTTCGCATCGAAGCTAAAATATTATTAAAGTACTTATTAGAGAGAATTGTGGTAACTGAATTATCTTATAGGTACATCATATATTTTGAATAAATAACCTAATTTTACCCCAATTGGTTTATACGCTTTTTAATAATAAGATCTTTAAATATTACTTAAATTCTTTGTTGATTTGTGATATAAATTGGCTTTCTAAAAAATCTTTTAAACAACCATTAAATTTTTGGACTGCAAAAGAATTCTCTGAACTTATATTTACTACGTAATTAAAATTAGGTGATGACATATGAGGTTGAATAACAGTTATCTTCCCATCTGAAAATATTATAAATAAATATCAATCATTGATAGTAAAACAATTGTTGTTTTAATATTGAAGCAATTAAGAAAATCATACATTGTTTGCAAAAACTTATAATTTTCAAAACTTTAATTAGGGACAAGCAGGTCAAGTTGACTTTTAGGGTAAGATGGATTAAAAAAA
>NW_026101882.1:0-1404 GCF_025091365.1 Daktulosphaira vitifoliae
AAGTTAATTATAACACATTAGATATTTAAGGTTTTAATAGAAACATTTTTTTTTTGTATTCATTCATAATACAAAAAAAAACATGTAGCACAATGAATTCGTTTAGTTACAAAAAATGTTTGATAAATATATTTATTTTAAATTAATAACTAACTAATTAATCAAAGATATAATAAATATTTTCAAATCATTATACGCAATGATTTTTTAAAAATTTAATTATGATTGTTTCTACGTTTTAAGATTGTACAAATACTAAAAAACTATACTCATTTAAAAGGAAGCAGCACCTCCTTTGTCTCCCCGCCAAATTCTTCACTGATTTTAATTTTACAAAAATGATAGATACATTTATAAAAATTGTATTTTTGTATACGTGTATTTTAATGGAATTTTTTATAACTGCTGACGAAGTTTGAAAAACAAATAAAATTAACATCACTTCATAATCTTATTAATCTTTAAAGAGTATAAATTTGTTAACAAATATTTTTATAAAAACAAAAGTAAAATAAATATTTTTTTTTGATGAATTAAAAATATGCAGTAGGTATGTTAATGTTTTATGTGATGCGTATATATAAGCGGCTTACTCAAAAACAAAGAATGAGCACTGTGAAATAGATTAAATTTCCTCACACTAGTACTTAGGGTAATTTCAAGTGAAAATCAATGTTATTCAAAGAAACTCACTTGTATTTCATGAATAATTACGAATAAAGTTCTATTGAGTATTACTAAGAAATTATTCAGTAATGGACATATTATTTTAGTTTTAATGGGTCAAATTTCTCTATGGCACCAATAACTTTAAATTGAATACTCTGAATCTGAATTGTTTAGTATAAAAGTTTTATAATTTTTATTGAGATGATTCTAAATTAATGATATAATTTTATCAACATTACTTAATATACAATGCATGTAATATTCCAAGAGTATTTTTTTGTTATTTCTCTAATTTCTAAACTCTTTTTCCATGATAAGTATGTACATTAATATGTTTGTAATTTTTATATTTTCAATATAATGAATTAACATAAACAACATGATGTTTTTTCCTGAAAAAAATCGTGTTACTTCATAACTGAAAGTTAATATTCGTTAAACATATTTTCACAAGTTTCGTACCGACATATGATAATTTTAGAGCATTTCTTACAGTGTATGTTAAATTTCAACGAATATTCAACCATTTTAAACAAAGTATTAAAGTAAATGCTATCAAATATCAAAATATAAATTACCTAAAAATGTGAATTGTTATTTTTTTTATTAATAAAAAATGCTTATATTAACGCAATTATGATTTTATAAACAACTTTTATTAACTGAGAAGTTATTGTTTTTATAATTCATTTTTAATAAAGATCATAGGTATCCGACCTATAATATTAGTTATGA
>NW_026101883.1:0-1404 GCF_025091365.1 Daktulosphaira vitifoliae
GGGTTCAACAAAGTTACACTAGCGTGGGTATCAGCACACAAAGGTGTCACTGTAAATGAAAATGCTGAATTTCTAGTCAGAAAAGGAGCAGAGAACACCTATGTTGGACCAGAACCAGTGGTAGGACTCACTGAGCAATCGCTTTATGTACTCCCTAAGATTTGGTAGAGAGAAAAACACTGGGCAATCTGGAAGTACTTGGTAATGTCTAGACAATCCAAAATGTTTATCATGAACTTCGGTCTACTGCTGGGTGATCTTAATAAAATGAATAGTCATCAAATAAACACTTTGACCGGTCTACTAACAGGACATGGTCACTTGCCTAAATATTTTACACAATTGGGGTATCGGAATCACCATGTGCAGGAAGTGTGGAGTAGAAGAGGAACATTCATTTCACATTATGCGTGAATGTGAAGCCTTGTCCATACTAAGATCAAACTACTTGAGTAAACTTTTTCCTGAAAAAGAAGATATAAAAAACCTTAAACCCAGATTTCGCTGGAAAGACAAGACTTTTTGGTCATCGATAGGAGTAACTTGATGGTCAACCATTATACAATGATAAGTATAATGTAATAACACTTCGGTGATAACACTTAGGTGAGTAATCCGAATATAGACTTAATTCATAAAACTTGTAATCAGAATATAATTAATGAAATGGGAGATTATGTAGCTTTTCGAATAATCTATTATTTTTTTAACATTAAACACTCTAGAAATTCACATTGAAGTTTTTTTTTATAATAGTGATTTTGTTCACTGACAGATATCATCCATACTTAAAGTGGGGGGTAAACACCACGCACGCTATCGGTTACCTTGGTAACGAGAGTAGGAAAGGATGCATTACTTCACTACCTGTTAAATGTGCATTTAAATGCTTTCTGAACATTTTGCTATTATATTGTTTTCAAGTGATCAACTGGTGACATATTTGAACATTTTCTTTATTCATTAACTTTTCATACAAGTATGCCGAAACGCAAGTGTTCATTCAATGTGAATATACAAGCAAAGTATTCATGCAAACCATCATTAAGAAATATAAAACTCCTTCGAATTTCAAATGCAAAAAGTGCCGCACTCAGTTTAGTGTTTCCCAGTTTTTTGAAAAAAACTATTTTTTTTGCATTGAGAATTGAGAAATGTCCCAAATCAATCAAGGACTTTTTTGGAGATCTTACCCCAGAATTTCGGCTTAATTTTTTACACGCTCAGTTATCAAGTTTTCACCTAGCTGTTCTAAAGTTTGAAGGTCAAAATATATCGACAATTGACTTTGCTAAAGAAATCACTCAACTCAAAGAAAATTTTATTCAGAAACAAAGAAATCAGTTTTTTCCATTTACTGTGCGTAATTTGATCGCAAAACTGAAAGATAATGGCTATAATATT